>NC_090416.1:15467261-15508009 GCF_036365525.1 Heterodontus francisci
TCCGCCCCCCACACCCCGCCTGTCCCCCGCACCTTCCAGGAGCAGACACCTTTCCTCATTTTCTCGCTGTCCTCAGCCAGGGTCACTCTGAGGTGCTGTGACCACTCGGAAATTAGCTAAGCCAGCTCCGACCGGGCATCGAGACTGGTCCTGTACGGGTCAGTGCCGCACTTCATGAGGATTTAAAATTCTCATCCTCGTGTTCAAATCCCTCCATTGCCTCGTCCTCTCCCTATCTCTGTAACCTCCTCCAGTCCCTACCACCCTCTGAGATCTCCGCGCTCCCCAATTCCAGCCTCTCACGCATCTCCCCCCCCCCCCGACCCCGATTCCCATCGCTCCACCATTGGCGGCCGTGCCTTCAGCTGCCTGGGGGCCCTAAGCTCTGGAATTCCCTCCCTAACCTATCCGCCTCTCTCTCCTCCTTTAAGACGCTCCTTAAAACCGACCTCTCGACCCAGCTTCTGGTCGCCCGTCCCTGATATCTCCTGACGTGGCTCGGGGTCAAATGATGCAAAATTTTATTCCAGCGACAAGCAGCCTGACAATGGAAGCTCAGGGGTGTTTGAGTCTGGCCATTCCAAGACACCAACTTACTATCACATACGAGTCCAGGACGTGGGAGTACGTGGAAAGCAGGCGCACGATGTCCGCAGCTCTCTGCTTCTGCTGCTCAAAGGTCCGCTGGTGGCACTCAGCTAATGGCATTCCCGCTTCAGATCAGCACCAAGAGAGAACACTGCAACGAGGAGACAGAGCAGCAGGGTGTCAACGGAGTTTATAAACCGAACACAAAATCCAGGCCGAAACTCCCAGTGCCAGTGCTGAGAGAGGGTCAGTACTGAGGGAGTGCCAGTGCTGAGAGAGGGTCGGTACTGAGGGAGCGCCGCACTGTCGGAGGTCGGTACTGAGGGAGTGCCGCACTGTCGGAGGGTCAGTACTGAGGGAGTGCCGCACTGTCGGAGGGTCAGTACTGAGGGACCCAGTGTCCTGGGGCCAATATTTATCCTTCAACCAACATCAATTAAAAACAGGTGAACTGGGTCATTATCAGATTGCTGTTTGTGGGATCTTGCTGTGCGCAAATTGGCTGCCGTGTTTTCCTACATTACAACAGTGCCCAGACTTCACAGGTACTTCACTGGCTGCAAAGTACTTTGGACATCCTGAGGCGGTGAAAGGTGCTTGTGAAATAACTGCAGTCCAACATGAAGCTGGCTGAATTTGAACTGGCCTCTGATGTGGCCCAGTCAGTGAGCCATTTAGTTGGGTTAATAAGAGAAGGGCAATAAATGCCCACATCACAGGAATGAGTGATTAAAAATACACTGGCCGCTCATCCTGCTCTCAAACTGACCCTAATAACGATTAAACCTCCCTCAAACAGAGCCACCCGCACCCAGGGATCAGAGATCTGACTTTCCCTTCCTCAAACTCCAAACACTCCTCTCCACACCCCTCACTCCCTCCTCTCCTCATCTCCATCTCTCGCACCTCCACCTCCCCTCATCTCCACATCCCTCACTCACACCCTAATCCCATCACACCCTCCACCTCCCCTCAGCTCCACCTCCCTCACTCCCTCCTCCTACCTCCGCTCACTCTCTCCTCCTCCCTCTCCTGTCCTCAACTCCATCCCCCTGCCTCCTCACCATCGTCCTCACCCTCCTTACTCCCTTCTCCCCCTCCCTCACTCCTCCATCCCTCCATCGCTCGCACCCCTCGTCCCTCGCCCCCTCCTCCCTCGCTCGCGCACCCTCCTCCTCCCTCGCTCGCCCCCTCCTCCCCCCTCGATCACCCCCCCTCTTCCCTCACTCACTCCCCCTCCTCCCTCATTCACCCTCCTCCTCCCTCACTCCCCCCCTCCTCCCACACTCCCCCGCCGCCCTCCTCCTCCCTCCCTCGCCGCCTCCTCCTCCTCCCTCCCCCCCCACCTCCTCCGTCCCCCATCCCCCCATCTCCTCCCTCAGTCCCCCCTCACTCCCCCCTCCTCATACCTCCCCCAACTCCCCCTACCTCCCCCACTTACCCCCCTCCCCCCTCCTCCTCCCTCCCTCCCCCACTCACCCCCCCTCCCCCACTCACCCCCGCTCCCACCCCCCTCCCTCCCCCACATCACCTCCATCCCTCCCCCACTCACCCCCCTCCTCCCTCCCCCACTCACCCCGCTCCCACCCCCCCTCCCCCACTCACCCTCCATCCTCCCCCACTCACCCCGCCTCCTCCCTCCCTCACCCCCCTCCTCCCTCCCTCAACACCCCCCTCCTCCCTCACTCACCCCTCCTCCTCCCTCCCTTACTCACCCCCTCCTCCACCCTCCCCACTCACCCTCCTCCTCCTCCCTCCCCCACTCACCCACCCCTCCACCCACCCCCACCACACCCCCTCCTCCCCCCTCCCCCACTCACCCCCCCCACCCACCCCACACCCCACCTCCACCCTCCCACCCCACCTCCACCCACCCCCCCTACACCCCCTCCCCACTCCCCCCACCTCCACCACCCCCTCCTCCCCACTCCGCCCTCCACCACTCCCCCCCTACCCCCCCCACCCCCACCCCCCACCCCCTAACCCACTCTCCCTCCCCCCCACTCACCCCCCCTCCCCCCACCCCCTCCTCCCTCCTCCCCATCTCCCCCCCACTCACCCCCCCTCCTCCCCATCCCCCCTCCCCCACCACCCCCACCCTCCCCCACCCCCTCCTCCCCCACTCACCCCACCCTCCCACCACCCCCCTCCACCCCCACTCACCCCCTCCTCCCCACTCACCCCCACCTCCCTCCCCTCCCACCCCCACTCACCCCTCTCCTCCTCCCTCCTCCCCACCACCCCCTCCTCCTCCCTCCCCACTCCACCACCCACCCCCACCTCCCCCATCCCCTCCTCCCCACTCACCATCCCTCCACCCCCACTCACCCCCTCCTCCCTCCCTCCGCCACTCACCACCCTCCCCCCCATCCCTCCCCCATTCCCCACCTCCCCCACTCACCACCCATTCCTCCCCACTCACCCCCCTCCCTCCCCACTCACCCCCACCACCCTCCGCCACTCACCACCCTCCCCCCCATCCTCCCCCATTCCCCTCCTCCCCCACCACCATCCCTCCTCCCCCACTCAACCCCCTCCTCCTCGCCCCCATCCCCCTCCTCCCCCACTCACCCCCCACCTCCCACGCCTCCATCCCCCTCCTCCCCCACTCACACCCCACCCCCTCCCCCACCACCCCCCTCCCCACCCTCCCACCCCCATCCCCCTCCATTCCTCCCCCACACACCCCCTCCCATCCTCCCCCACTCACCCCCTCCCCTTCCCTCCCCCCACTCACCCCACCTCCCTCCCTCCCCCACTCACCCCCCTCCCCTCCCCCCCCACACCCCCCACCTCCCTCCCTCCCCACGCCCCCTCCACCACCCTCCCCCACCACCCCCACCACCCACCCACCCCCACTCACCCCCTCCACCCTCCCCACCCACTCACCCCCTCCACCCTCCCCCCCCACTCACCCCCCACCACCCTCCCCCACACACCCCCCTCCTCCTCCCTCCCTCCCCTCCTCCTCCACCCCTCCCCCAACCCCCCCTCCCTCCTCCCCCACTCACCCCCTCCCTCCTCCCCACTCACCCCCCTCCTCCCTCCCTCCCCCACTCACCCCCTCCTCTCCCCCACTCACCCCCTCCTCCCTCCCCCACTCACCCCTCCTCCCTCCCTCCCCCACTCCACTCCTCCCTCCTCCCTCCCTCCTCCCCACCACCCCCTCCTCCCCTCCCTCCCTCACCCACTCCTCCTCCCCCCCTCACTCACTCCACCTCCCCCTCCCTCACTCACTCCTCCCCCCTCCTCACTCCACTCCTCCCCCTCCCATCACTCACTCCTCCCCCCTCACTCACTCCTCCTCCCCCCTCCCTCACTCCTCCCCCCCTCCCTCACTCACTCCCTCCCCCCTCCCTCACTCACTCCTCCCCCTCACTCACTCACTCCTCCCCCACTCCCTCACTCACTCCTCCCCCCCTCACTCACTCACTCCTCCCCACCCCTCACTCACTCACTCCTCCCCCCTCACTCACTCCTCCCCCCTCACTCACTCACTCTCCCCCCACTCCCTCACTCACTCCTCCCCCCCTCACTACCTCCTCCCCACTCCCTCCCTCACCTCCTCACTCCTCCCCCACTCACTCTCCCCACTCACTCCTTCCCACTCCCTCCTCCCCCACTCCTCCTCCCCCCCTCACTCACTCCTCCTCCCCCCCTCACTCACTCCTCCTCCCCCCTCACTCACTCCTCCTCCCCCCTCACTCACTCCTCCTCCCCCCCTCACTCACTCCTCCTCCCCCCCTCACTCACTCCTCCTCCCCCCTCACTCATTCCTCCTCCCCCCCTCACTCATTCCTCCTCCCCCCCACCTCACTCCTCCTCCCCCCTCACTCACTCACTCCTCCTCCTCCCCCCCTCACTCCTCCTCCCCCCTCACTCACTCCTCCTCCCCCCCTCACTCACTCACTCCTCCCCCCACTCCCTCTCACTCCTCCTCCTCCCCCCCCCACTCCCTCCTCCCCCCTCACTCACTCCTCCTCCCCCCCTCACTCACTCCTCCTCCCCCTCACTCACTCCTCCTCCCCCCCTCACTCACTCCTCCTCCCCCCTCACTCACTCCTCCTCCCCCCTCACTCACTCCTCCTCCTCCCCCCTCACTCCTCCCCCCCTCCCTCACTCACTCCTCCCCCCTCACTCACTCCTCCTCCCCCTCACTCACTCCTCCCCCCTCACTCACTCACTCCTCCCCCCACTCCCTCACTCACTCCTCCTCCTCCCCCCCTCACTCACTCCTCCCCCCACTCCCTCACTCACTCCTCCTCCTCCCCCCCTCACTCTCCTCCTCCCCCCCTCACTCCTCCCCTCACTCACTCCTCCCCCCTCCCTCACTCACTCCTCCCCCCTCACTCACTCCTCCCCCCCTCCCTCACTCACTCCTCCCCACTCACTCACTCCTCCCCCCTCCCTCACTCACTCCTCCCCCCATCCCTCACTCACTCCTCCCCCCCTCCCTCACTCACTCCTCCCACTCCCTCACTCACTCCTCCCCACTCCCTCACTCACTCCTCTCCCCTCACTCACTCCTCCCCCCCTCACTCACTCCTCCCCCCCTCCCTCACTCACTCCACCCCCCCTCCCTCACACCTCCCCCCCTCCCCTCACTCACTCCTCCCCCCCTCCCTCACTCACTCCTCCCCACTCCCTCACTCACTCCTCCCCCCTCACTCACTCCTCCCCCCCTCCCTCACTCACTCCTCCCCACTCCCTCACTCACTCCTCCCCCTCACTCACTCCTCCCCCCCTCTCACTCACTCCTCCCCACTCCTCACTCACTCCTCCCCTCACTCACTCCTCCCCCCCTCCCTCACTCACTCCTCCCCACTCCCTCACTCCCATCCTCCCCCCTCACTCCCTCCTCCCCCCCCTCACTCCCTCCTCCCCCCCCCTCACTCACTCACTCACTCACTCACTCACTCGCGCTCACCCTGACCCGGAAGTGGACGCCTCTGTGACCCGGAAATTCTTGCTGGATTCTCGGGCCTGGCGGATCAGGATCAGGATCCCGGTGAGAGAGAGACCGCGGGCCGGGGCCGGGAACCGGGAACAAACCCACCCCCACAGTCCCCAACACACCCTGCCGGGGCCTTCCACAGTCCAACAGCCTGCCCCTCCCCCCCGGGAGCTGGCTGTGATGCCCCACCTGGTACAATAGCCATGTGGACTCACTGTGATGACCCACATAGTTCAAGAGCTTACCCTCATCAATGGGGAAATTGGTTGTGATGCTCCCCATAGTCCAATATCCCCTCCTCCTCACCCCTGGGAGCTGACTGTGATGCCCCACCTGGTCCAATAGTCATGTAGACTGGGCGTGATGCCCCCCCATAGTCCAATAGCCCCACTCACCCACAGGAAGGGCTGTTTTCTCAGTTGTGTATGTGGGCTTTTGGGGGAGGAGGAGAAGGAGGGGTTTGCGAGGGTTTTTTTGGGGGGCGGGGGGAAGGGGAACGGGGTCTGCGATGCCCCATGTTGTTCAATATGCCAGTGCAACAACAACCCTGGGATTGTGCCGGAGATACCCAGCGAGGGAGATGGGCGGGTGTGGGTGGGGGGCAGAACCGGACTTAATTCTGTCTCCCCCCGCCCCTACAGTTGAATATGCCATATGGCCCCATGTAGGGACGCTGATCCACAACTGGAGGCAGCATGTGTTTTACGCGGTTTAGATGTGAACAAGTGTTCAAATTTCACAGAGCAGCAGTTTTTTAAAATTCGTTCATGGGATGTGGGCGTCGCTGGTTAGGCCGGCATTTATTGCCCATCCCTAATTGCCCCTTGAGAAGGTGATGGTGAGCTGCCTTCTTGAGCCGCTGCAGTCCATGTGGGGTAGGTACAGCCACAGAGCTGCACCCGTCCAGGCAAGTGGAGAGTATTCCATCACACTCCTGACTTGTGCCTTGTAGATGGTGGACAGGCTTTGGGAGTCAGGAGTGAGTTACTCGCCACAGGATTCATGTGCCTTCTCCAGTTCAGTTTCTGTTATACAGAGATGTGCAGGCATCGGTGATTGTTGCTGTGACTCAGGGCATTGGCTGGTTATATGTGCAGGTGACCTGTCACAATGGTATGACCATGCGCCACTCTCCCACTCACTTTCACTGTGGACGAACACAGTGTTAATCGCAGCTCCTGTCGAGCCCATGTGTAACTGTATGGCGACCTTGTTTAAGCAGGCTGAGGGTTAATGTCGGCTGCCTAGTTTTCTTTTCAATTCGGCGTTTAATCAGATATCTCCTTAAATCCTGTCAGATTGGCATCTGGCGTGGGGGCGGGCTGTGCGCGCAGCTCCCCCCGGTTGAATTCCCAGGCCCGCTGTATTATCTGACCTCAGTCGTGTCTGGTCTTGGTGCTCGCTGGTGGGGAGGAGGGAGTTGGACAGGGATGCAGTTCGGGATTGACGTGGAGTGACCCGGGCTGGGATGTGGGGCACTGCTCAAGGACACGATTAAGTTTGATGTCTTGCCATGCCATGGTCAGTTAGTGAGGGAGGTTGGATTGAATGGGCCGTGGTTCTTGGAACACTTGTGACGTCATAGAAACCTTTAAAATTATGAAAGGGGTGGATCGGAGCCCCAGCCTGTTCAGTCTTTCCTGACGGACGATACCAGAACTGCCAAGTTGATAACTATGTTCTGTTGTGTTATTTTGATCCCAGGTACCGAAATGGCTGCCGTTAATCTCTGACTGTTGGGCGTCTGAAAGCAGCAGGGGATTGTGTTTCGAGAGGCAGGGGCCGGCCTGCTCTCCCTGCCTGCACAGCCGGCCTGCGGTGAGGGGACTGCTGCTCCCTCCTCCAGCTGCCCGCAGCATGGCTGACTTTGCGCTGAACCTGGACTTCTCTGCTGGAGCCTCGCAGAAGCAGGCCCACCCCAACCTCAAGCACCAACACTTCCTGAAGCGCCGAGCCTACCTGGAGAGGAAGGGTTACCTGCACAAGAAGCAAGGGGCCAGGGTACAGGTCGCTCGGCGTGGTTCGCCGCCCTCGGGATGGAACGCTGGCTCCAGGGCGTGCCAGCCGGCGCGGGCACCCCCCTCTGGCTTCTGCGCCAACGGAACGGGCATCGCCGGCACTGCCGCCAAGGCGCCCCAGAAAGGCAGTCGTGCCCTTCAGACCATCTGCCGGGACTCGCAGCAGAGGAAGCCTCCCTCCTCCTCCTCCTCCTCAGCCTCCTCATCCGCCTCCTCCTCCTCGCACCCATCCCGGCCCCCCTCCGCCCACGCCAAGACGGAGCGGGCCCTGCTGCTCAGCGAGTGCCAGAGCGGCCTCCGCCGATCGCCGACCACCCCAAGCGTGCCCCCGTGCCCGCCGCCAACGCCACCAGCAGCTCTGTCAAGCCCTACAAGTGCGTGGCCCTGGACTGCGAGATGGTGGGCACGGGCCAGGGGGGGAAGAGGAGCGAGCTGGCCCGCTGCAGCGTGATCGGCTACGACGGGGACCTGGTGTACGACAAGTACATCCTCCCGCCCAACCCCATCACGGACTACCGTACCCGCTGGAGCGGCATCCGTCGGCAGCACATGAGAAACGCCACGCCCTTCAAACTGGCGCAGAAAGAGGTAAGCCGGGAGGTGTCTCGGGTCTGGGTATGGGGAGGGGAGGGGGGGGGGAGCGATGCTGTCGGGAGCTACATTCAGAGGACTGGACTAATTCAACACCACAGGTACAGGTGGAGGCCGTTCAGCCCCTGGAGCCCCTGTTGCACCGACACAGGAGGAGGCCTCGATCCCGTTACCCAGTAAAAATCTATCCGTTTCAGTGTTGAAGTTTAATGTGCCAGCTGCTTTCTCACCCACCACCCTGACTGTTTGCAGATATTAAAGGTGCTGTGCGGGAAGATTGTGATTGGCCACGCCGTACACAATGATTTCAAGGCACTAAACTACTTCCACCCCCCATCGATGACCCGGGACACCTCGAAGATCCCGCTCTTGAACCGCAAGGCGGGCTTCCCCGAGAAGGAATCGGTGTCGCTGAAGAGACTCACGAAACAGCTGCTTCACCGAGACATCCAGGTACGTAAATCCCATCCACCCCCCCCCACCCCCGGTTCCCATCGCTCCACCACTGGCGGCCGTGCCTTCAGCTGCCTGGGGGGCCCGAAGCTCTGGAATTCCCTCCCTAAACCTCTCCGCCCCTCCCTCTCTCTCTCCTCCTTTAAGACGCTCCTTAAAACTGACCTCTTTGACCGAGCTTTTGGTCGCCCGTCCCTGATATCTCCTCACCTGGCTCAGTGCCAGATTTTGTCTGGTTTATGCTCCTGTGAAGCACCCTGGGATGTTTCACTGCCTGAAAGGTGCTACATAAGTGCAAGTTGTTGCTGTAAATCCCATTACCATGTGACGCAAGGAACCATCATTTGCTCGCCTGTATCATTGTTTTATAACTCCCTAATCCAGCCCCGGTTGGAATATTGTGTCCCAATTCCGGGCCCCGCACTTTCGGAAGGATGTTGAGGTCTCGGAGAGGGTGCGGAGGGAGATTTACCGGAATGGGAGCAGGGATGAGGGACTTCAGTTAATGTGGAGAGACTGGGAGAAGCTGGGATTGTTCTCCTTAGAGCAGAGAAGGTTAAAGGGGAGATTTAATCGGGGCGTTCAGAATCAGGAAGGGATTTGATGGAGTAAATAAGGAGAAACTGTTTCCACTGACAGGAGGGTCGGTAACCAGAGGGACACAGATTGAAGATAATTGGTAAAAGAACCAGAGTGGGGAGAGGAGGAGAATTTTTTTTTAACACAGCGAGTTGTTGTGATCTGGAACGTGCTGCCTGAAAGGGCAGTGGAAGCAGATTCAATAGTAACTTTCAAAAGGGTAAATACTTGAAAAGGAAACATTTGCTGGTCGATGTGGGGAAGAGCTGGGAGGAGCGGAGACTAGTTGGATAGCTCTTTCAAGGAGCCAGCACAGGCACGATGGGCCGAATGGCCTCCTCCTGTGCTGTACTGTTATCTGGGACTCCTTCTCAATCCTCTCCCGTTTGGTCTCTCCACAGGTGGGCAAGCAGGGTCACTCGTCAGTTGAAGACGCTCGTGCCACGATGGAACTGTACAAACTGGTGGAAGCTCAGTGGGAGCGCGAGGCGGGCGATCAGCCGGGACAGAAGTAGCGGGCGTGGGTGCCTCCGCCGCGTTGTGGGGAGCTGGGGGTGGGGGCGGGGGGGAGTGCCCCCCCCCCCCGTGACATGCCAGAATTCGCCCTCCTCCCCCATCGCCATGGAGCAGGAACAGGCCAGTATTGGAACCCTGAAGACTGTATCTCATAGATACACGATGTATTTCAGACAGTTTAGTAGCGGGTGGGATCGAGCTCGTGCCAAGGGCTTGATGGATTATCAAGGACTGACCTTGTTTTTTTTTTATATATTACATATAAAAGAAAAAGATTGACACACAAAACGGAAGACATTCTCTGTCCCACCTCGTCGTCTTCTGCAATCCCTCTCACGGCTGACTTTTGCTTTTTGAAACTGAATCCGCTGGTTTTTGTATTCCCGTTTAAAGGCAAAAAAAGAAAACCTTTTAACCTCAGTGTGCCGGGCATCCTCCCCGCCCGTGCCTCCCCCAGCCGAGGGCCGAGTGGGGCTTTGAAACGTAAGGACGTAGCAGAGAGGGTGTCATTCCTGCTGTCCCACTGAGCGGTTTGAACCGTGCCTTAATCAGGGAGGCACTTGGCTGCGCGGATTGTTTCAGGAGTGGGGCGGGTGGGATATGTGGGTTGGGGGTGTGAGCTGCCCTTCGTAGGATGCCCGGGGTTGCTGCAGTGTCGGGACCGGGCGGTGAATTGAGCACATCCCGTTCACTGTAAGGTCGGAAGGGAGAACTGAGCCGTCCGGGTCAGTTGACCCTGCTTGTATCCGGGAGTCCTCGGACCCTCTTCGGCCGAAGTTCAGATTTTCGCGTCTGGGCCGTCAGCTGAAGGGAGACCCACTGGACCACTTTGGCGAGTACCCCACAAATAGCTGGGCTACCGTCTGCGCACATTGCCTGCTGCGTTTCCCGGCTTTACAACAGCGACCCCCACTTTAGAAAAACGTACTGTAAAGCGCTTTGGGACGTCCTGAGGTGATGAAAGGGTGCTATAGGAATGCACAGCACCTGTGGGGCGGGAGTGGGTGGGGTGGGGGGGGGGGGGAGCACTGAGCCCACACAGACAGGCCGGGGTGTTCCAATCTTCAGCTCACCTGGCTGATCTCAGATGGCGCAGCTGTCGACAGGGGGCGGGTGTGGGTGCGGCAGCGGCTAATGGTTCAGTGAATGGCATGCCTTCGGATGTCCCCTTGAGCCCTGCGGGCAAAAGGGACCGTTCCACCTCTCCCGTTCACTCAATATCGGCCGCAGCAGTGTTATCGAAGGGCTGGTTAAAATTGACTTCAGCTTCCCCCCCCCCTTTCCCCAGGGAGACATGACATGGTGGTAATATCACCGGACAGGTAATCTAATGTCAGCAAATGCCCTGGGGACACGGGTTCAAATCCCACCACCGCAGGCTGGCAGAATTTAAATTCAACTAATTAATAAATTCAGTCAATTAATAACCTGGAATTGAAAACTAGTCCCAGTATGCTGTGCCATGAAATTGTCATCGATTGTCCTAAAAACCCATCTGGTTCACTAATGTCCTTGAGGGAAGGAAATCTGCCAGCCTCGCCCGGTCTGGCCTACATGCAGTGTGGTCGACTCTGAAATGGTCGCGCAAGACACTCAGCTCAAGGACAGTTCGGGATGGGCAACAAATGCTGGCCTTAAATATTGATACTGACAAACTGCGATCGGGATACTTGGGTTTTGATGCGCGTGGTTTGAGATTGACGCACAGTATTTTACAAGTGAAAGGTTTTTTTTTAAAGAAAAGAACTGTATTTTATAATGGCTTGTAATAGAGAATTTGTGGTAATCTACAATTTGCCTGTCCTCTGTCTTTGAAACGCTGTTACTGTACTAAAAGGGCCAAATGGGAGCTCTGTCTGTCTTACTGTTGTGTTTTGTGTTGCTGCCCCCTCCCGCCCCCCCCAGTGCCTCCCTGTTTTTTCATATTCATTCTCACGACATTTATGCCCCAGTTCCCTGCCCCTTGAGAAGGTGGCGGTGTTGGAGGACTGCCTTCTTGAACCCCCTTCCGTTCCCATGTGGGACCGAGGGGGGGAGGCTCTCCCGCTGTGACGTTCGGCGGGAGAGGTCCCGACTCAAATCGCCGTCTTAAACCACGAGCAGGCAGTTCCCCGCCGAGCCAGGACGGGCTCCCTGCTTCAGCCCGCTGTTTGAGGGGCCAGCAGCATGTCCAGCCCATTGGGAACCTGGAATGGGGGAAGAGTTGCACACAGGCGTACAGTCCCGATAGGTTTTAGAGGCACTTTATGGAGTCTGGCGGCTTGGTTGTGTCCTTCGTTGTGTTCCTGGACCACGAGCTGCCTTTCGTCCCCGACTTGGTCATGGGTGGCCCGGGGAGGATGTGCACACCGTATCCGCAGCAGGCCTGACCGTGGTTTAGTGGGTGGCTTCTCCCTCACCTCTCTGATTCAGAAAGTTCTGGGTTCGAGCCCCCACTGCAGAGATTTGAGCGCAGAATCCAGGCCCACACTTCCAGTGCCAGTACCGCGGGAGTGCTGCACTGTCGGAGGTGCCGTCTTTCAGGAAGAGATGTTTAACCGCTGCGACCCTCCCCCACCCCACCGTCTGCCCCTCTCGAGTGGATGTAAAAGATCCCATTGGCCCGGGGGTCAATATTTATCCCTCAACCAACATCACGATAAAGAGTCAGATGATCTGGGTCATCATCGCATTGCTGTTTGTGGGATCTTGCTGTGCACAAATTGGCTGCTGCTTTGGCGACATTATAACTTAAAAAAAAAAAGTACTTAATTGGCTGCGTAATGTCCTGAGGTTTTGAACGGCGCTACAGTAATGCAGGTTCTTGCCCTTCCGTGACCAGTGGGCACTGGTGGGTGAACTGGACGTGGGTCATTATGTCAATATTTAATTTAATTTGTTTCCTTTGTTTTATACTTTGGTAACTTATTCGTCGTGCCCCTCTGAAAACAGCCTATTCCTGTTTGTTCTTCTGTTTGATGGCACTTGGGGGGTACCCAGTGTGTCAGTGATTACTGTCAGTCCGTATCCGAACAGCCAGCAACAAGAAGTTCAAACTGTCCTGGGAAGTTACTTGAAGTTTTCTGAAACAGCACAGAAACTGCAAATGCAAAATACTGCACTGCGGAGGGGTTGTTCTGGGGCTCAGGCTGTTTGATGGGGACAGTGTAGAGGGAGCTTTACTCTGGATCTAACCCCCGTTTTGTTTTTTTTCTTTTTTTTTATGTCGAGGGGGCCTTTATTCCTCAGGCCCCCTTTATAAACATACTTATATTTTTAAAATAACTTTAATAAAACCAGAAATAAACAAAAACTCAAATTAAAATGCCATTCTCGGCGTCGACGATGCACTCCAGTCCCTGCGGTGCCCACCGGTCGCGGAAGGCCTCAAGCGTACCGGCAGACACCGCATGCTCCGTCTCCAGGGACACCCGGGCGCGAACGTAACCGCGCGAGAGGGGCAGGCAATCAGGGAGGACGGACCCCCCTGACGGCCTGCAGCCTGGACCTGTGAATGGCCACCTTGGCCAGGCCCAGGAGCAGACCGACGAGGAGATCCTCCTCCCGGCCCAAGCCCCTCCGCACCAGGTGCCCAAAGATCAGGAGCGTGGGACTGAAGTGCAGCCAGAACTTGAGGAGCAGCCCCTTCAAATACTCAAAGAGGGGCTGCAACCTCGCACACTCTGTATATATGTGGAACACGGACTCGTCCAGGCCGCAGAAAGCACAGGCGGCCTGGGAGTCCGTGAACCGACTTAAAAGTCTATTGCACGGGACTGCCCCGTGCAACACCCTCCACCCCAGTTCCCCGATGTAAAGGGGGAAGACTCCCGCTTAGAGAGACCTCCATCGGGGTTTCCCCTTGCCGCCAGATGGCAACGCGGACCGCCAGGGCGTGTCCGGCCAGCTGACGAGGGCGAGGAAGTGGAGAGTGTGCAGGAGCAGCCCGTACAGGAAACCCCTCCGCGCCGATTGGAATGGCACGGAGGGCATTTCCGAGAGGCAGCTTGGGTTGTGCGGGACCGGCTCCCAAGGAGGGTTTCGGGGCCTGGGTCCGATGAGCAGTTCCGGCCGAGCGGGTGTCAGCTCGGCCTGGAGCGCTCCACACTCCCGAGCCCCCTCGCCACTCACAGTGAGGGGCGTCCCAGGGGTTTCGGCTACTCTTCCGCCGCCGGACCGACCCCGGAGTCGGCCGCCCGGACAACCGAGGCGCTCTCCTCCGCCGGCGGGGGAGCGCCCTGACTGGAGGCGACCATGTTCCAGACTCGGAATAGATCCCGGTAAAAGACAGGCAACTCCCTCAGAGAGGTGTGGCTAACGGACTCCACCGGGAGCTGCGTGTCGTCTTGAAGGCAGTGACACTGGTGGAAAAAAATACGTCGCTCGACGTACAGGTATCTCTGCAGGATCCGAAGGCGGAGAGTCGCAGCCTGGGTGCGGACGCACACCAGCGACCGACCGCCCTCCTCAATCGGGAGATTCAGGACCGCGGCAGAGACCCAGTGTTTCCTCTTGCCCCAGAAGAAATCGACGAGTTTCTTCTGGACCTTGGTGGCAAATACAGGGGGTGGGGCCAAAGTGACCAACCGGTACCACAACATGGAGGCCACCAGTTGGTTTATGACCAACGCTCGGCCCCTGTAGGAAAGCACTCGGAGCAGTCCTGTCCAGCGCCGCAGCCGAGCGGTCACTTTCGCCTCCAACTCCTGCCAGTTTGCCGGCCAGGCTTCCTCAGCGGGGTTAAGGTGGACTCCCAGATAGAGGAGGTGCGTGGTGCTCCACGCAAAAGGTGTCATCTCCTTCGGCAGGGAGTCCACCCGCCACTGACCCACCAGGAGTCCGGAACATTTTTCCCAATTGATCCTCACGGAGGACGCAGCAGAAAAGGTCTGCTGGCAGTCGCGCATCCTCCGCAAGTCAACGGGATCTGTGACCGCGAGGAGCACGTCGTCGGCATAAGCCGAGAGGATGACCCGCATGGCCGGCTCGCGCAGAGCCAATCCCGTCAACCTCCTGCGAAGCAGGCACAGGAAGGGCTCCACGCAGATGGTATACAATGGTATGGGCGGCACAGTGGCGCAGTGGTTAGCACCGCAGCCTCACAGCTCCAGTGACCCTGGTTCAATTCTGGGTACTGCCTGTGTGGAGTTTGCAAGTTCTCCCTGTGTTTGCGTGGGTTTCCTCCGGGTGCTCCGGTTTCCTCCCACATGCCAAAGACTTGCAGGTTGATAGGTTAATTGGCCATTAGCAATTGCTCCTAGGTGGTAGGGAAATATAGGGACAGGTGGGGATGTGGTAGGAATATGGGATGAGTGTAGCATTAGTATAAATGGGTGGTTGATGGTCGGCACAGACTTGGTGGGCCGAAGGGCCTGTTTCAGTGCTGTATCTCTAAACTAAACTAAACTAAACAATTGGCCGGACATGGGGCATCCCTGACGCGCTCCTCTCCCAAAGTGAAGGGGCGCCGTCAAGGACCCGTTAACTTTGACTAGACACTCTGCGGCGGCGTATAAAAGTCGTACCCGGGCCACGAAATGCAGCCCGAGTCAAAAAGCACGCAGAGTCCTGAAAAAGTAATCGTGATCCACCCTGTCGAACGCCTTCTCCTGATCGAGGGAGAGAAAGGCGACCGACTGACCAGTCCTCTGGGAAAGATGGATCAAGTCCCGGACCAGGTGGATGTTGTCCTGGATGAACCGGCCCGGGACCGTGTAGGACTGCTCGGGGTGGACCATGTGGGCCAGCACGGAGCCCAGGCGGGTAGACATAGCCCGGGCAAAGATCTTATAATCCGTGCTGAGGGGGGAGACCGGATGCCAGTTTTTAAGCAGGCGGAGATCGCCCCTCTTCGGCAGCAGGACGATGACCGCCCTGCGCCACGAGAGGGGCATCTCCCCGGTCGCCAGGCTTTCCCCCAGGACCCGCGCGTAATCGTCCCCCAGGACGTCCCAGAACGCCCTGAGGAACTCCACGGTCAACCGATCCAGCCCTGGGGATTTGCCCCTTGAGAGCTGGTGGAGGGCGCCGGTCAGCTCCGCCAACGTGAGCGGAGCCTCCAATCCTTCGGCGCCCTCTGGGCTGACCTTCGGCAGGTCCTCCCACAAAACTCTGCGCGCATCCTCGCTGGACTGATCCGGAGAGAACAACGCACTGTAATAAGTACAGACCAGGAGGCCCATTCCCTCCGGATCCGTGATGGTCGATCTGTCGTCAGCCAGCAGCTCGACGAGCTGCTTCCGGGCCCTCCGCCATTTTTCCAGCGAGTAGAAGAAGGGTGAGGCGCGGTCCAAATCTTCCAGGATCTGGATCTGCGACCTCACGTATGCGCCTCGGGACCCTATGAGCTGCAGGTCCCTCAGCGCGCCCTTCTTCTCTTTGTATGCCTGCCACAGGGCCGGGTCCACGACGGCATGACCGAGGCGGGACTCCCAAGCCGAGCACCTCCTTCTCAAGGCGCCCAATCTCAGCTTCCCGCCTCTTGGTCGACCCCTTCGCGTACTCCTGACAGAAGACGCGGATGTGAGTCTTGCCCACATCCCGCCATAGCCTCAAGGAGGGGGAAGCCCCCCTGCTTCCTTCTCCAGTCGGCCCAGAATCGACAGAACGAGTCCCGAAATCGCACGTCCTCTAGCAGCCGGTTGTTAAAGTGCCAGTACGCGGACCCCGCCCGCGTGCGGAGCGGAGTGAATTCCGCCAACACCAGGTGGTGGTCCGAGCACGGCACCAGCCGCATGGAGGCCGCCAAGACGCGGGAGACGTACGCCTGCGAAAAGTAGAGGCGGTCGATTCGGGACCCTCCTCCTCCAGACCTCCACGCGAAGGCGCTGGAGTCGGGATGGAGATTCCGCCAGACGTCCACCAAGTTAAGGGAGCTGATCAGTTCCCTCAACTTCTCCACTGACGCTTGGCCGCGCTGGAGACCGGAGCGATCCCCCACCTCGAGGGTGCAGTTAAAATCCCCCCCGAGGATGATGCACTCGCCGCTATCGATGGAGCTCAAGAGAGCGGACGCTTCTTCAAAGAAGCGCGCTTGCAACGCGCCGGGCATGGGCGCGTACACGTTCACAAAGTGGAGCGGCACGCTACCCAGGCAAACGGCGAGGTGGAGCAAGCGGCCCGGCACTAGCTCTTTGACCCCCAAGATCTCTGGCTGAAAATTTGGGGCCAACAAGATAGCCACCCCACTAGAAATAGGGGTGAGGTGACTCATGTAGACCCCACCCTGCCACTCCAGGAGCCAGGTGGCTTCGTCTCCCGGAACGGTATGGGTTTCCTGCAGAAAGCTCACCGCGTATCTCCCTTCCCTGAGGACTGAGAGATTGTGAAATCTGCGGTGAGACCCCCTGCTGCCGTTGATGTTGAGGCTGGCTATGGTTATCTTCATGTCAAAGGTACTTAAAACCCGTCACCAACACCTCACTGTGAGGAAGGAGTGGAAGTGCACCTGGCCTTCCACTCCCCCAGCAACCCATTGAGGAACTGTTGGAGAAAATCCAGATTGTGCCCAATTGTTGAACAAATACAAAGTTAAGTAATAATTAGCAAAGCTCAGAAAATTCTCCAACAGGAACACATTAAAACGGCGCCTCTCAACCAGTTTCACGTCCGCGCGCTTGCCCGCTATCTTAAGGGCGGCACAGACGGACTGTATGATCAGCGCCAGATTCGACCAACGGTCGAGGGCCAGCTGAACTTTATTGCGGCAACCCCTGCAAGCCGCGAGGAAATCCCGGAGTTCCGCCGTGGGGATGAGAGGAGATTCGGTGGGAGGCACGAGGGGCTCCACCACCTCACTGGCGATGGAATCAAGATCATCCTCCGTGCCCCGCACCGAATCCCCATCCTCCTCCGGGTCGTCACCGCCAGCGGCCGACACATCTACCACACACTGTGGGGCGGACGTCCCGGCCGCGCCAGCTGGTCCCGCCTCCGTCACGATCCCACCCCCAGGATCGATGGCGGAGGAGTCCTCTCTGGGTTCTATTGTGAAACTGGAGCCTGTAGGCACCAGCGGTTCAGGACCCCCCTCCACCTCCATCCCCAGGCCAATGAGTGGTCCAGGGGAGACAGAAGTTCCGGGCTCCGGGAAACCAGCCGGAGCCGAGACTGGAGGCGGCGAGAGGAGGCCATCTCCCGCTCCGCCAGCACCCACAGGCCCAGCAGATGGGGCAGCATTCTCGGTTATAACCGGGTCGGGTGTCTCCTGGTTGGTGGTGGACTCCAGCTGGGAGGGCCGACCCCCTGGGGCCTCGCCCTCCCTCCCTCTCAGGGCACCCGACCCAGTGGCAGTGGCAGAATGGGCGGCGTCCCCAGGCTCTCCCACCACAAACAGGGCTCCACTGGCTTCCCCCGGAGGGGCCACATGTACAGGTGTCTCCCCCTCCCCTCCATCCTGAGGAATAGGGAGCTCCTGCCCAGACTTTGCAGCCTTGATGTTGATGTTGGTGGTGGTGGTAAGGGGAACCTGAGGACCTGAAACAGGAGACAGCTACCCTCCAACAGATGGACCCTGCACCTGAGGGCCCCTTGTTACCTCTGTGGAGGGGTGCCTTCTCCTCTTTTTCCCACTAGGGCGCAGAGGCTCAGAGACCTCCATGTCATCGGAGGCCTCCGCCTCCGCACCCTCCTTTTTTTCCTTTTTAGTCACCCTGGGCCTGAGCCCAGCCCTGGGACAGGTGGATTCCATGGGAATGGGCTTTGGGCTGAGCTCAGGCTCGGGTTGGGTCAAAGAGTCCAGGGGACACGCCTCTTGATGTTTCTTTTTCCTCCGCATCTTCCTTCCACTCGGACAGACACTCCCCTCCCCGCCGAAGGCTGTGAAAACCACAGCCTCCGGAACCGACTGAGCGGTGTCTGTTGGATGTGTGGGGGGAGTGGGAGGAGGTGCTGTGGAACCACCTTGGGCCGCCGAGGTGGAGCTGGCGGCCGGGAGGTTGGGGCAGTTCTTACGAACATGGTCCAAAAGACGCAGTAGGCCATCCCCTGGAACTCTACACTGAAGTGGCTCTCCAAGACCTCCTCCCACGCCAGCTGCATGAATAGCTGGCGGCGGAAGGAGTAGACATGTCGGAGGCTGTGCTCCCGAAGACCGAGCGGGACTAGGGTGATCCCCGACCTCACCTCCCCCAGATGGTGTAGGTGGGGGAGGAGGAGCCCATCAGGAATGAAGGGTGGGACGTTTGACAACATTACCAACTGCGCAGTGGCCCCCAGAGGGTCCACTGGCAGGAAAGTCTCACCCACTGTGAGCCCCGTACTTAGGGCGAGGGACACAGCCCGCTCGGTCTTCAGGAAGAACACAGCCTTCCCATACATCTTTGAGGTTGCCACAATGGCCGAGGGGCCGACAACCTCGGCCATTGCCTTAACGCAAGCCTCAATAGTCATGGTTGGGTGGGTGTAACTCTTCACCCCATGCTTTGTTGTTAATATTCTAAATGGTGACGGGGCCACAGGAGCGGCTGCTGCAGCATAGGAGGGCCCCGCCACCAAACAAGGCTGTGAAGCCATGGGGTAGAAGAGTCACACCCATCGTTGAGAGAAAAATAAATAAAAATTGAAATCAAGAGAAAGGAATAACAAATAACAGCAACAAATTATCCCAAAAAGCACAGACTGGAGGGTATGGCCAGGGAGAGAGGCTGAACGAGAGGAGGGTCAGGAGGAATCAGTCTCTTTGCCGGTGTTAGTTCAGGCAGTCCTTTTGCTGGTCTTCCAGTTGATAGTGGGAGGGGGTGCGATGTCTTCACCTGGGACAGCAGTAGCTGCCCAGACACACTCTGCTTCCGATGTGATTTACACAGTTAAGAGAAAGTCTCTTCACCTGGGCAGCTCCAGCTATCCCTGGCTAGCTCATTGGGGTGGGGAGGGAGCTCCTATTCAATGCTGTTAAAACACAGGAGCTCCCTGTTCAAACAAACAACCCCACCCAAAGTCTTCCGGTCTCTTCCTTTCCCCCTCCCCACAACAATCAATGAAAGGGCTACAAAACCCAAACTCACAAGAGCTGACAGTTCTTCTAGTTTCCTGCTTTCTTCACACAGTCTGTCTCGCCCTCTTGCAGCAGTCACACAGCCTCCAGCCTCTGCACACAGCAACAGTCAGCTGCACCTCATTGATACACTCAGCACCTCCAATTAGCCAGCAGCCCACCCCAGTGCTGTACCTGTCCTGGGAGTGTTTGGTGGGGACAATGTAGAGGGAGCTTTGCTCTGTATCTAACCCTGTACTGTACCTGTCCTGGGAGTGTTTGATGGGACAGGGTCGTGTTTGATGCTGACACATGGCACTGCACAAAAATGTGGATTTTAAAGCTAATCCGAATTGATTAGTTTAAATTGGAGAGTGCTGCACCGGGCTGGGCTGAAGAGCAGGGAAATCATTTTCTCCTGCCCTTGCTTGGCACTGCCGGATTATCCCAGCTACAGTAGAGTCAGATTCGTTGCGAGTAATGCCCTAGTCAGCACATCTCCCTAAGCTGCTTCAGGCGGCAGTTTCTACACTGCTGCAGCATGACTGCATCGCTGTGATGCAGTGGGCATGACATGCTGCAGCCTCCTAGCTCCCGCGTGTCACTCCCCTGCCAAGAAAGCTCATCACAACCATATAGTTACCCAAACTTGGCCTCAGTTCTCCAAAACTGGAGGGGACGGTTGGGGGGGTGGAGTGGGGGACTGGGGGTGATAAAAGAAAAGAAAGTACTTGCATTTATGAAACGCCTGTCACGTCCTCGCGTCATCCCGAAGTGCTTTACAGCCATTGAGGTATGGTCACTGTTGTAGTTACGTGGAATTTTACAGCACAGAAACAGGCCATTCGGCCCATCTGCTCCGTGTTGATGTTTCTGCTCCACACGAGCCTCCTCCCAGCCCCCTCTTCATCTCCCCCTGTCACCATATCCTCCTATTCCTTTCTCCCTCATGTGTTTATCCAGCTTCCCCTTAAATGTATCTCTGGGTGGGTGGGTGCTACACTTGGCTTCTGGGCCCCAGGAGCAGGGAGTGAAGGGCACAATTAGCCCAGGTATCTGACCACACCCCCCCCCCCCCCCCCAACACCCCACTCCGCTTGCACCGGCCCCCTCTCTGTGGCGGAAAATCCCTGCGCGCCTGCGGACGTTAGATTGGGCTTGGCTGCGCCGCTGCCCACAGTCGAATAGCGGTGCGGTCACTCATGCCAATCTGACTCCGAGGCGAGAGAGAGAGACAGCTACCCACTGAGACCACGGCTGATGTGGGGAGGTTTAAAAAACCGAAAACGCTGATGAAGATAATCTCTCTGATGTGTGAATGGGGACAGCTAAGAACGAACGGGAACGGTCAAGGTAACCTTGCACCACGAGCTGCGGAGAGAACAAGGTCCCGTGCGATTTCTCTCCTTGGTGTCACCTCACAGAATGCTGGATTTGAGAGGTGCCGATTATCCAGTAAAGGCCCTTTCGGGGGTGAGCTGTCTCTGACGGGTCCCAGCTTCTCCAATTGTTTGCCCTCATCCTCAATCAGTCTTTATTTAGAGCTGATTAAGTGCGTTCATCTCTCACTGAGTGGCTGAAACAAGCTCCCTCCGGGGAAAACTGTTCACTGTCTGCCTGTCCTTGCAGTCTCTGGAATGTGTCGTCTCTCTGATCTGCTCCCCGATTTTAAAATCGTCCTTTTTTTTTAAAAACTTAATCCCCTACCCGTCTCTGTAACATCTTCTATCCCTACACAACAACTTGCATTTATATAGCGCCTTCCACCGAGTGAAACAGCTTCACGTGAGCAACCTTCCAAAAAAATAAATGTTGACCCCGAGCCACTTGAGGAGATATGAGGGACAGGCGACCAAAAGCTCGGTCAAAGAGGTCGGTTTTAAGGAGCGTCTGAAAGGAGGAGAGGTTTAGGGAGGGAATTCCAGAGCTTAGGGCTCCCAGGCAGCTGAAGGCAATGGTGGAGCGATGGGAATCGGGGGATACTCGAGAGGCCGGAATTGGAGGAGGGCTGAGATCTCGGAGGGAGGTTACAGAGATAGGGAGGGGGCGAGGAACATGGGAGGGGTTTGAAAGGGAGAATGAGAGTTTTAAAATCGAGGCGTTGCCAGACTGGGAGCCAGTGTAGGTCAGCGAGCACAGTGGGGGACGATGGATGAACGGGACTCGGCGCCAGTTCGGAGACGGGACAGCAAGAGTTTTGAGGGAGCTCCATCTCCAGCCCCTTATGGGCCTCCTCCCTTTCCTCATTGCCATCTGTGGGACTGCACTCTTTTAAGACCCACCCAAAGCTTTCAGCTCCACTCCCTGAACCTCTCCTGCGGCTCAGCGTCTGTTTCTTTGTGTTTGGGCCCGTTTACTGCTGGATGAAGGTGAGTTGATGATGGAGTGGCTCCAGAGTGCCAGTCATCCTCCAGGACCTCAAGCATACGGGCAGCACCGCACAGAGTAGAAGACAGTGTGAAACCGGCACTATTAGTTAGAGATTGTCCAAGTGCCCGCTCCTGATCACCGTCCGGTGACCCTTACAACGAGTGTCACGGCTCCTCTGTGATGCCCCATGTGTCCCAACAGCCTGCTGATACGCAGCTTCTTACACACAAAGACTGGTCACTTGCACAAGGTACCCCAGCTTTACAAGTTTTGGATCTCAGCTACACTATGGCGGTACAGTACAGCTGTACTCCCCTCCTACCTTGCCCCCTGACAACTGCTGGAGAGCTCTCCCCGGTGCCCCAGCTAACATATATCCTTCAACCCCAACAACTAAAACACACAGTCTGGTCATTATCGCGCTGCTGTCTGTGGGATCTTGCCACCTATAAAGTGGCTGCTACCACGGGCAATGACGACACTTGAGAAGTACTTCATTGGCTGTAAAGTGCTTTGGGACACCCTGAGGTTGTGAAAGGTGCTATAGAAATGCAAGTCTTCACTTTATAACCAATGCAGGGACTTTTAAAGATGCACCTCCATTCCAGTGTTACAGGCTGGTGGAAAATGGGGTGGCTGCTTTCCATGTGTCACTTCCCGGCTGACTGCAGATAGTGTTTTTGTTAAACTAGTGTTTCAGCTCCTGTGCTTTGTTTGCCGAATAAACAGATGGTGACAGGTTTTCTCATAGGTTTGAAACAGAAGATTAAATATTTGTTGAACAATAATCACCTGAAATGATCGCAACACCACCCACACACACATTCACTCCCACATGCACACCCAAGAAAAGCTAAAGGGAAAGAGGCGTTAAGAGTTCAAGGTGTAAAAGTCTGCTGTTTTCAAGAAAAAAATACTGGGATCATCTTGGAAGGTAGGATTTTGAAGTTGCAGGCCTGTTTGCTGGTTGTCTTGCATTTGCTTGGATGTTGAAGTCTTCTGGCCTTCAGCACTTCAGTTTGAAGACGGTGCTGGTATTTCTTAGTTCAATTTTCACAGGCGGGGGAGTTTAAAAAAAAAAAGTCACTCTCATTTCTCTGCTGCGGTTGGTTGCAGACGCATCTCAGCACGGTTCAACTGTCTTAGCTGGAATTCTCTCTCAGCCTTGTGCTGGAATTAAAGATGGCTTTCGATATTCTCCCTATGGCTGGACGTTGCTGGCTGATGTTCTGCAGAAAAGGTTACCTTTAAAGGTAAACTCATTAAGTATTTGTCTCGCCCATGTGACTTTAGGTTTCAGTTCCTGTCGGACTATACAATAGCTTCTGATGGCAGTCTACTTTGATAAGATGAGGTATTTTCACACTTTATTGTGGTGCTTGTAGCTGGAGACGGGCCGTCTGCGGGTGCCTTTGTTTTAGCTCGTTTCTGTGGGTAGCTCACAAGCATGTGTGATGAGCTGTCTATAATTTCAATGCAGACATGAATTGTGTATTTCAGTGCAGGACATGGTGTGTGTCATGTGACTTTGTCCTCCATCTTGTTGAAGGCAAGTGTACCAGTCTTTTAAAGTTGTTTATTTTTGTATTTCCATCGCTGCACTTCCCATGAGTGTGACACCAGTCTCTCTCTCCCTCCCTCGGGAGTGAGAGAGAGACAGCATTAATGCCGATTAGAACAAACATTTACAGCTGACAATTCATCCGTTGCCTGAAACGCCCCACCGAGAATGCAATGCCTTGATCGTCTTGAAGGAACAGAGAGATCTGCGTGGGAAGCAAAAGAGGCTGGCGGGGGGGTTTGCGAGAACAGATTGAAAAGAGCCCAGAGAATGCACTTGCTGCGCTCTGACTGTTGCCGGCAGCTCCGAACTGACGTCATGTCCTGGGCCTGTGGCAACTTGGCTGTCACTCCCTCAGGCCTGATAAATGGTGAGAGCTTATAAACACGGCCAGCTACTGCACTCTGGGACGGAGCCACGCAGAGCAGCATTCAGAAGGGGAATGAGCAATCACCTCTTCACACAGGACAATGTGAGGAGAAGCCCTTGCCAAATCACCAGTCCAGCGGCCAAGAAATCTTGTTATGTATTGCGTGCTTCGGGATAAAGGCACCCGAATATATTCAGAACTCCTGTGTATGCTTATGTTTGTATTTATTGATGTGGGCGTCGCTGGCTAGGCCAGTATTTGTTGCCCCGTCCGTAATTGCCCTTGGAAAGGTGGTGGTGAGTGGCCTTCTTGAACCGCTGCAGTCTTTGGGGTGTAAGTACACCCACAGTGCTGTTAGGAAGGGAGTTCCAGGATTTTGGCCCAGGGACAGTGAAGGAACGGCCAGTACATTTCCAAGTCAGGATGGTTTCTGGCTTGGAGGGGGAACTTGCGGGTTCCCATGCGTCTGCTGTCCTCGGCCTTCCTGGTGGCGGGTTTATAAAGGTGCTATTGAAGGAGTTTCTGCAGTGCATCTTGTAGATGGCACACACCGCACATCCCTGTCCACTGACCTGGCGGATTCTCGGTTTAATAAATAGACCTGCATTTCTGTAGTGCTTTTCACAACCTCAGGACATCCCAAGGTGCTTTACAGTTCGGTGAAACACTGTCGAATTGCAACAGCAATTAACAACACTTGTTAAATCAATTCTGGGGATGTGGGGATGGCTGGCAAGACCGCCATTTATTGCCCATCCCCCGTTGCCCTGGGAAGTTGGTGATAAATGCAATCGACTTGCTTGGCCCGTACAGTGGGCAGCAAAGAGCCAAGTATAGGGTAAAGGCAACAGGTTTCCATCCCTAAGGACATGAGTGAACCCATTAAGTCTTTTTACAACAATCTGACAGCTACACGGTCACTTATTAGATTTTTTAAAAAAAATTCAGACCCTCAGACGATCACAATGGCATTTGAACTCAAGTTCTCTGAATTCTTCGTCCAGTAACACAATCCCCTATGTAAACAGTTGTCTGTAATGGTGTAGTTGCAGGTTGCAACCAGCAGTTGGTGCTGTGGCGCAGGTTTCCAAAAAAAACCTCCAAATTATCTTCTTCAATATGTGGGCAACACTGAGGCAGGCGGACATTTTTCAGGGAATGTGTAAAAATGCTTCCCGCGCAATAAAGGAGAGAAGAACTTGCAATTATGTAACGCCTATAAATTGCATAACATCCCAAGGTGTTTCACAGGAGCATTACAAAGCAAAATTAGACACCAAACCACATACGGCGAGAATAGGACAGGCAACCAGAAGCTCAGTCAAAGAGGTCGGTTTTAAGGAGCGTCTTAAAGGAGGAGAGAGAGAGAGGCGGAGAGGTTTAGGGAGGGAATTCCAGAGCTTAGGGCCCCCAGGCAGCTGAAGGCACGGCCGCCAAAGGTGGAGCGATGGGAATTGGGCGGGGTGGAGAGCAGAGATCTCGAGTGTTGCTGTGCTGGAGGAGTTTACAGAGATAGGGAGGGGATGAGGACGTGGCAGATTTTCAGCAGGAGAAATCTTGTTGCTTTAAAAAAAAGGAAGATAGCTCCGAGTGTAGGAAACAAATACACCTTTAAAAGGCACTGACTGGAGTATAGCTGGGGTACCATTTCTCAGGCACTACCTACCCTGTCCAAATTGGTCTTGTCCAAGCACGGACCTTGAGGGTGAGTATTGTTGGGCTATTTGACCGTGGGGTCCATCACAATCCTCAGCTAGAAAAGCAGCTGTTGTTCCTGATTACGAGCCAGTGACCCACTCCAAACCCTCCCCGATATTCAGACGTCAACCGGGGACCTTCAGAGAAGATTGGAATCAGGCGGTAAACAGGAGCTAATGCACCCCCTCCCCCCCCCCCCCACCCCAACCAGGCTGCATATTGTGACACCATGAGTTGCAGCCAGAATGGAGATGATTGGTTAATCGCCCCCCCCCTGCCAATATCGCCTGGAGACGGTGCTGCTGTAAAGAACCAGAATCAATTTCACGCGCTTAATTTGTGTTCTGTAACTATCCTCCACTCACTGCATTTTTCTGGAGAAATAATCCTGCTTTTATCGGGAGACGTTGCTGCAGTTTGGGTTGTGAGTTCTGTTTTGCTGTAGTTCATTTTGACTCTTTAAGTGGATTCTGTGGACTGTTTGCTGAGTAAGTGGACTCTGCTGTAAGATGGACTGAGAGTCTTGCCGTAAGTCCCACCCTGCCCCAACTCATTGGCTCACACAGCGTCAATAGACACTCCGGTCCTCCCAGTTGTGAACAACCAAGCTGTGGCGCCTCCACACAGCTGAGAAACCCATATATCAAGTCTTACCCATGTAGAGACTGTGATGTGCATACTTTCCCCCATAGTGAAAGACCCCACCCCTCTTTCCCCCCCCCCCCCCCCAACTTGCCAAAGCACAGAGACTCAGCTTGGCAAGAGCCAGCAGGTTACTGTTGGAGTTTATCGCTGTGAGAAGCTGGTACCAATGGAGGCCATTCGTTCCATCATGCCAGTGCTGGCTGCAATTTATTCCAGTCTCCCGCAGCCCTGAAATAAAAGCAAAATACTGCGGATGCTGGAAATCTGAAATTAAAAACAAGAAATGTTGGAAATACTCAGCAGGTCTGGCAGCATCAGTGGAGAGAGAAGCAGAGTTAACGTTTCAGGTCAGTGACCCTTCTTCAAAACTAGCAAATATTAGACATGTAAAAGGTTATAAGCAAGTAAAGCGGGGGTGGGGCAAGAGATAACAAAGGAGAAGGGACAAGGTCACAGAATAGCTGACCAGAAGGTCATGGAGCAAAGACAAACAATATGTTAATGGTGTGTTGAAAGACAAAGCATAAGTACAGATAGGGTGTTAATGGACTAAAAGTTGAACAGCTGCAAGTACAAACATGAAAAAAAAAACTGTGGGTAAGCAAACTGAACAAACTAAGATGAAATAAAATTAAATAAACACACAAAAAATACAAAAATAAATTAAAAAAAGGAAAATGAAAAAAAAAACAAAATAAAAGTAAAATGGGGGGCCCATCATGCTCTGAAATTATTGAACTCAATGTTCAGTCCGGCAGGCTGTAATGTGCCTAATCGGTAAATGAGAAAGTGTTCCAGTGAACATCAACGCAAGCTCGAGGAACAGCATCTCATTTACCGATTAGGCACACTACAGCCTGCGGGACTGAACATTGAGTTCAATAATTTCAGAGCATGACAGCCCCCCATTTAACTTTTATTTGCAGTTATTTTTTTCTTTTTCCTTAAAACATTTTTTGTGTGTGTTTATTTTATTTCATCTTAGTTTGTTCAGTTTGCTTACCTACTTTTTTACATGTTTGTACTTGCAGCTGTTCAACTTTCAGTCCATTAACACCCTATCTGTACTCAGGCTTTGTCTTTCAACACACCATTAACATATTGTTTGCCTTTGCTCCATGACCTTCTGGTCAGCTATTCTGTGACCTTGTCCTATTTACACCTTCTCCTTTGTTATCTCTTGCCCCACCCCCGCTTTACTTGCTTATAACCTTTTACATTTCTAATATTTGCTAGTTTTGAAGAAGGGTCACTGACCCGAAACGTGAACTCTGCTTCTCTTTCCACAGATGCTGCCAGACCTGCTGAGTATTGCCAGCATTTCTTGTTTTTATCCCACAGCCTTGAAACTCTTTCCCTTTCAAGTATTTATCCAATTCCCATTTTGAAAGTTACTATTGAATCTGCTTCCACTGCCCTTTTGGGCAGTGCATTCTGGATCACAACAACTCACTGTAAAAAAAATTCTCCTCATCTCCCCCTCTGGTTCATTTACCGATTATCTTCAATCTGTGTCCCTCTGGTTACCGACACTCCTGCCACTGGAAACAGTTCCTCCTTACTTACTCTGCGAAAGCCCTTCCTCATTTTGAAGAAGTTTCTCCTGAATTCCCTACTGGATTTATCAGTGACTGTCTTACGTTGATGGCCCCTCGTTCTGGTTTCGTCCACAAGTGGAACCATCTCGACGTCTACCCGATCGAAACCCTTTCATAATCTTAAAGACCTCCATCAGGTCACCCCTCAGCCTTCTCTTTTCTGGAGGAGGGGAGTCCCCAGCCTGTTTGGTCTTTCCTGATAGGAGATCGGAGGGGTTACAACTATCATCGGTGTTAAAACACTGCCTCGCCTCCACATTGTGGGGGGCATGCGTTTGTGATGTTCATTCTGGCCCTTGTGGGGAGGCACTTCTTAAGTTTGTAAAAAATCTCTTGTGGCAGAGGGCCAGGATTTCCAAATCAGGCTTCAGCCTTTCCTTTATCATTTTTGTTGTTGTTGTTGTTGACACTTTTGCGGGTTCAGTCCATGCTGTGCCACACATCTGCCAATTAACCTGACAAAGATGCACAGGGGGGAGAAGTGATGCTGATAATTGCCTCCCCCTTTTTTTTGTACATTTCATATTTGAAATTTGTTGCTGTGATGCCCCCCCCCCCCCCCCCCATATCTTAAAATGTCTTTTGGGAAGAACTTTCTCTCTCTGTCTCTCTGCTTTGCAAACTCTTTGTGGTCTGCAGCAAACCTGGGCATCAGAATGCTTTCCCCCCCCCCCCATATAAAAAACTACTTCAGAGAGATTGAGACCAATACTGCAGTGGAATTGACATGCCGAGAGACGCATGCGCTCTGAAATTAAGATAGCCCAAAAAGTGTAAGGGACTGGGAAATTAATTTAAAACTCTGGGGTGCTTTCCTTTTTATATTGTAAGTTCTCGTGAAAGTCACAATTCGATTCACCCGTTCCTGCTCCTGAAAAGCATTTTTTTTTTAATTTAAAAGAGTTATGAATTGTTGCACTGAAGCCCATGCAGTTTTAAAATCATTAATTGGAAGTGTTTAATTCTGCTGTTGAATGACTTTTCTTGCGTGTCTGCTGAACTGCATTGAATGAACTCACCCCCTCCGGCTTTGGCAAGCTGCTGTTCCCACGCCAAGATCCCTCCTGGGCGATAGACGCCAGCTCGGTTTTAAGCAGGAGGTGAGTTGGATTTTTCCCCCCTCTTTTTTTATCTGGGAGGGGGAATGGGAAGGTGTTCTGGTGGATTTTTTTAGGGTCTCTCTCCCCTCTCTCTCTGTCCTGCCCAGAGCGGATTCCTGCCGACTTTCAGCTGCCTGACATTTACCACCTCCGCCTGATTTCAGCCGCAGCCTCTGCGAAGGAGGTGAGACTGAGACAGCGACTCAAGGTGACATCTTCACCCCTCTCCATCCCTCACCTACTCCCTCTCTCCAATCTCCCCCCTCCATTCCTCCCCCTCCTCCCCCCTCCATTCCTCCCCCTCCTCCCCCCTCCATCCCTCCCCCTCCTCCCCCCTCCATCCCTCCCCTCCCCCCCCCTCTCCATCCCCTCTCCATCTCCTCTCCATCTCCTCTCCTCTCCCTCTCCCTCTCTTTCCATCCTCCATCCCCTCATCCCTTCCCCCTCCCCTCATCCCTCCCCTCATCCCTCCGCTCCCCCTCCCCCTCATCCCTCCCCTCCCCCTCATCCCTCCCCTCCCCTCATCCCTCCCCTCCCCCCCTCCCCCTCCCCTCCCCCTCCCCCTCCCCCTCCCCCTCCCCTCATCCCCTCCCCTCATCCTCCCCTCATCCCCTCCCCTCATCCCTCCCCCTCCCCTTCCCCCCTCCCCTTCCCCCCTCCCCTTCCCCCCTCCCCTTCCCCCCTCCCCTTTCCCCCTCCCCTTTCCCCCCTCCCCTTTCCCCCCTCCCCTTTCCCCCCTCCCCTTTCCCCCCTCCCCCTTCCCCCTTCCCCCCTCCCCCTTCCCCCTTCCCCCTTCCCCTCTCCCCCTTCCCCCCTCCCCTTCCCCCCTCCCCTTCCCCCCTCCCCCTTCCCTCCTCCCCCATCCCTCCCCCATCCCTCCCCCTTCCCTCCCCCTTCCCTCCCCCTTCCCTCCCCCCATCCCTCCCCCTTCCCTCCCCCCATCCCTCCCCCTTCCCTCCCCCTTCCCTCCCCCTTCCCTCCCCCATCCCTCCCCCTCATCCCTCCCCCTCATCCCTTCCCTCCATCCCTCCCCCTCCCACTCATCCCTGCCCCTCCCCATCCCCTCCCACTCATCCCTCCCCATCCCTCATCCCTCCCCTCCCTCATCCCTCCCCTCCTTCATCCCTCCCCTCCTTCATCCCTCCCCTCCTTCATCCCTCCCCTCCTTCATCCCTCCCCCCTTCATCCCTCCCCCCTTCATCCCTCCCCCCTTCATCCCTCCCCCCTTCATCCCTCCTCCTCATCCCTCCCCCTCATCCCTCCCCTCCACCTCATCCCTCCCCTCCACCTCATCCCTCCCCTCCCCCTTATCACTCCCCTCCCCCTCAACCGTCCCCTCAACCCTCCCCTCAACCGTCCCCCTCATCCTTTACCCTCAACCCTCCCCCTCATCCTTTACCCTCAACCCGCCCCCTCATCCCTCCCCCCTCATCCCTCCCCCCTCATCCCTCCCCCCTCATCCCTCCCCCCTCATCCCTCCCCCCTCATCCCTCCCCCCTCATCCCTCCCCCCTCATCCCTCCCCCCTCATCCCTCCCCTCATCCCTCCCCTCATCCCTCCCCTCATCCCTCCCCTCATCCCTCCCCCACTCATCCCTCCCCTCATCCCTCCCCTCATCCCTCCCCCCTCATCCTTTACCCTCAACCCTCCCCCTCATACCTCCCCCCTCATCCCTCCCCCTCATCCTTTCCCATCCCTCCTCCCTCATCCTTCCCCACCCCCTCATCCCTCCAGTCCCCCTCATCCTTTCCCCTCCCCCTCATCCTTTCCCCTCAACCCTCCCCCTCATCCCTCCCCTCCACCTCATCCCTCCCCTCCCCCTTATCACTCCCCTCCCCCTCAACCGTCCCCTCAACCCTCCCCTCAACCGTCCCCCTCATCCTTTACCCTCAACCCTCCCCTCATCCTTTACCCTCAACCCGCCCCCTCATCCCTCATCCCTCATCCCTCCCCCTCATCCCTCATCCCTCATCCCTCATCCCTCCCCCTCATCCCTCCCCCCTCCCCCCTCATCCCTCCCCCCTCATCCCTCCCCCCTCATCCCTCCCCCCTCATCCCTCCCCCCTCATCCCTCCCCCCTCATCCCTCCCCCCTCATCCCTCCCCCTCATCCCTCCCCCCTCATCCCTCCCCCCTCATCCCTCCCCCCTCATCCCTCCCCCCTCATCCCTCCCCCCTCATCCCTCCCCCCTCATCCTTTACCCTCAACCCTCCCCCTCATACCTCCCCCCTCATCCCTCCCCCTCATCCTTTCCCATCCCTCCTCCCTCATCCTTCCCCACCCCCTCATCCCTCCAGTCCCCCTCATCCTTTCCCCTCCCCCTCATCCTTTCCCCTCAACCCTCCCCCTCATCCCTCCCCTCACCTTCATCCCTCCCCTCATCCATCCCCTCCCTTTTCATCCCTCCCCCCTCATCCCTCCCCATCACCCTCACCCTTCCCCATGCCTCCACATCCCCCCTCATCCCTCCCCATCCCCCCTCAATCATCCCCATCCCCGCACAACCCACCCCATCCTCCCACAACCCACCCCATCCTCCCACAACCCACCCCATCCTCCCACAACCCACCCCATCCTCCCACAACCCACCCCATCCTCCCACAACCCACCCCATCCTCCCACAACCCACCCCATCCTCCCACAACCCACCCCATCCCCCATCCCCCCTCATTCCTCCCCATCCCCCCTCATTCCTCCCCATCCCCCCTCATTCCTCCCCATCCCCCCTCATTCCTCCCCATCCCCCCTCATTCCTCCCCATCCCCCCTCATTCCTCCCCATCCCCCCTCATTCCTCCCCATCCCCCCTCATTCCTCCCCATCCCCCCTCATTCCTCCCCATCCCCCCTCATTCCTCCCCATCCCCCCTCATTCCTCCCCATCCCCCCTCATTCCTCCCCATCCCCCCCCATTCCTCCCCATCCCCCCTCATTCCTCCCCATCCCCCCTCATTCCTCCCCATCCCCCCTCATTCCTCCCCATCCCCCCTCATTCCTCCCCATCCCCCCTCATTCTCTCCCCATCCCCCCACATTCCTCCCCATCCCCCCACATTCCTCCCCATCCCCCCACATTCCTCCCCATCCCCCCACATTCCTCCCCATCCCCCCACATTCCTCCCCATCCCCCCACATTCCTCCCCATCCCCCCACATTCCTCCCCATCCCCCCACATTCCTCCCCATCCCCCCTCATTCCTCCCCATCCCCCCTCATTCCTCCCCATCCCCCCTCATTCCTCCCCTTCCCCCCTCATTCCTCCCCTTCCCCCCTCATTCCTCCCCTTCCCCCCTCATTCCTCCCCTTCCCCCCTCATGCCTCCCCTTCCCCCCTCATGCCTTCCCTTCCCCCTCATGCCACCCCATCCCCCCTCATGCCACCCCATCCCCCCTCATGCCACCCCATCCCCCCTCATGCCACCCCATCCCCCCTCATGCCACCCCATCCCCCCTCATGCCACCCCATCCCCCTCATGCCATCCCATCCCCCCTCATGCCACCCCATCCCCCCACATGCCACCCCATCCCCCCACATGCCTCCCCATCCCCCCACATGCCTCCCCATCCCCCCACATGCCTCCCCTTCCCCCCTCATGCCACCCCATCCCCCCTCATGCCACCCCCATCCCCCCTCATGCCACCCCATCCCCCCTCATGCCACCCCATCCCCCCTCATGCCACCCCATCCCCCCTCATGCCACCCCATCCCCCCTCATGCCACCCCATCCCCCCACATGCCACCCCATCCCCCCACATGCCTCCCCATCCCCCCACATGCCTCCCCATCCCCCCACATGCCTCCCCTTCCCCCCTCATGCCACCCCATCCCCCCTCATGCCACCCCATCCCCCCTCATGCCACCCCATCCCCCCTCATGCCACCCCATCCCCCCTCATGCCACCCCATCCCCCCTCATGCCACCCCATCCCCCCTCATGCCACCCCATCCCCCCTCATGCCACCCCATCCCCCCTCATGCCACCCCATCCCCCCTCATGCCACCCCATCCCCCCTCATGCCACCCCATCCCCCCTCATGCCATCCCATCCCCCCTCATGCCACCCCATCCCCCCTCATGCCACCCCATCCCCCCTCATGCCACCCCATCCCCCCTCATGCCACCCCATCCCCCCTCATGCCACCCCATCCCCCCTCATGCCACCCCATCCCCCCTCATGCCACCCCATCCCCCCTCATGCCACCCCATCCCCCCTCATGCCACCCCATCCCCCCTCATGCCACCCCATCCCCCCTCATGCCACCCCATCCCCCCTCATGCCACCCCATCCCCCCTCATGCCACCCCATCCCCCCTCATGCCACCCCATCCCCCCTCATGCCACCCCATCCCCCCTCATGCCACCCCATCCCCCCTCATGCCACCCCATCCCCCCTCATGCCACCCCATCCCCCCTCATGCCACCCCATCCCCCCTCATGCCACCCCACCCCCCTCATGCCACCCCACCCCCCTCATGCCACCCCACCCCCCTCATGCCACCCCATCCCCCCTCATGCCACCCCATCCCCCCTCATGCCACCCCATCCCCCCTCATGCCACCCCATCCCCCCTCATGCCACCCCATCCCCCTCATGCCACCCCACCCCCATGCCACCCCACCCCAATGCCACCCCACCCCCCATGCCACCCCATCCCCCCCATGCCACCCCATGCCACCCCATCCCCCCCATGCCACCCCATCCCCCCATGCCACCCCATCCCCCCATGCCACCCCATCCCCCCCATGCCACCCCATCCCCCCCATGCCACCCCATCCCCCCCATGCCTCCCCATCCTCCCCATCCCCCCCCCATGCCTCCCCATCCCCCCCCCATGCCTCTCCATCCCCCCCCCATGCCTCCCCATCCCCCCCCCATGCCTCCCCATCCCCCCCCATTCCTCCCCAACCCCCCATTCCTCCCCAACCCCCCATTCCTCCCCAACCCCCCATTCCTCCCCACCCCCCCATCATTCCTCCCCACCCCCCCCATCATTCCTCCCCACCCCCCCATCATTCCTCCCCACCCCCCATCATTCCTCCCCATCCCCATCATTCTTCCCCACCCCCCCTCATCCCAGCCCATCTCCCCTCACCCCAGCCCATCTCCCCTCATCCCTCCCCCTCCCTCCCCCTCATCACTCCCTCCCATTCCCACACCCCTTCCCACCCTCCCCTCCCTTCCCTCCCCTCCCTTCCCTCCCCTCCCTCCCCTCCCTTCCCTCCCCTCCCCTCCCTCCCCTCCCCTCCCTCTCCTCCCCTCCCTCTCCTCCCCTCCCTCTCCTCCCCTCCCTCTCCTTCCCTCCCTCTCCTTCCCTCCCTCTCCTTCCCTCCCTCTCCTTCCCTCCCTCTCCTTCCCTCCCTCTCCTTCCCTTTCCCTCCCCTTCCCTCCCCTTCCCTCCCCTTCCCTCCCCTTCCCTCCCCTTCCCTCCCCTTCCCTCCCCCTTCCCTCCCCTTCCCTCCCCTTCCATTACCTTCCCTTCCCTCCCCTCCCCTCCCCTCCCCTTCCTTCCCTCCCCTCCCCTCCCCTCCCCTTCCCTCCCCTCCCCTCCCCCTTCCCCTTCCCCTTCCCTTCCCCTTCCCCCTCCCTTTCCCCTCCCCTTCCCCCACACCCCTCCCCTTCCCCCCTTCCCCCCACACCCCCTCCCCTTCCCCCCTTCCCCCCCCACACCCCCTCCCCTTCCCCCCTTCCCCCCACACCCCCTCCCCTTCCCATTTCCCCCCATCCCCCCTCGCCTTTCCCCCCTCGCCTTTCCCCCCTCGCCTTTCCCCCCTCGCCTTTCCCCCCTCGCCTTTCCCCCCTCGCCTTTCCCCCCCTCGCCTTCCCCCCCTCGCCTTTCCCCCCTCGCCTTCCCCCCCTCGCCTTCCCCCCTCGCCTTCCCCCCCTCGCCTTCCCCCCCTCGCCTTCCCCCCCTCGCCTTCCCCCCCTCGCCTTCCCCCCCTCGCCTTCCCCCCCTCGCCTTCCCCCCCTCGCCTTCCCCCCCTCGCCTTCCCCCCCTCGCCTTTCCCCCCTCGCCTTACCCCCCTCGCCTTTCCCCCCTCGCCTTTCCCCCCTCCCTTTCCCCCCTCCCTTTCCCCCCTCCCTTTCCCCCCTCCCGTTACCCCCTCCCCTTCCCCTTCCTCCCCCTCCCCCTTCCCCTTCCTCCCCCGTCCCCCCCTCCCCCCTCCCCCCTTCCCCCCCTCCCCCTTCCCCCCCTCCCCCTTCCCCCCTTCCCCCTCCGCCTTCCCCCTCCGCCTTCCCCCTCCGCCTTCCCCCTCCGCCTTCCCCCTCCGCCTTCCCCCTCCGCCTTCCCCCTCCGCCTTCCCCCTCCCCCTTCCCCCTCCCCCTTCCCCCCTCCCCCTTCCCCTTCCCCCTTCCCCTTCCCCCCTTCCCCTTCCCCCCTTCCCCTTCCCCCCTCCCCCTTCCCCCCTCCCCTCCCCCTTCCCCCCTCCCCCTTCCCCCCTCCCCCCTCCCCCTTCCCCCTCCCCCTTCCCCCCCTCCCCCTTCCCCCCTCCCCCTTCCCCCCTCCCCCTTCCCCCTTCCCCCTTCCCCCCCCTTCCCCCTCCCCCTTCCCCCCTCCCCCTTCCCCCCTCCCCCTCCCCCTTCCCCCCCTCCCCCTTCCCCCCTCCCCTTTCCCCTACCCTTCCCCTTCCCCCCTTCCCCTACCCTTCCCCCCTCCCCCTTCCCCTACCCTTCCCCTTCCCCCCTCCCCCCTCCCCCCCTTCCCCTTCCCCCTCCCCTGCCCCCTCCCCTTACCCCCTGCCCCCCTCCCCTTACCCCCTTCCCCCTCCCCCTTCCCCTTCCTCCCTCCCTCTTCCCACTTCCACTTCCCCACTTCCCCTTCCCCACTTCCCCTTCCCCACTTCCCCTTCCCCACTTCCCCTTACCCACTTCCCCTTACCCACTTCCCCTTACCCACTTCCCCCTTACCCCCTTCCCCCTTACCCCCTTCCCCCCTTCCCCCTTACCCCCCTCCCCCCTTACCCCCTTCCCCCTTACCCCCTTCCCCCTTACCCCCTTCCCCACTTCCCCTTACCCCTTCCCCCCTCCCCTTCCCCCCTCCCCTTCCCCCCTCCCCTTCCCCCCTCCCCTTCCCCCCCTCCCCTTCCCCCCTCCCCTTCCCCCTCCCCTTCCCCCCTCCCCTTCCCCCCTCCCCTTCCCCCCTCCCCTTCCCCCTCCCCTCCCCCCTCCCCTCATTCCCCTCCCCTCATTCCCCTCCCCTCATTCCCCTCCCCTCATTCCCCTCCCCTCATTCCCCTCCCTCCGTTCCCCTCGTTCCCCTCCCTCCGTTCCCCTCGTTCCCCTCCCTCCGTTCCCTCGTTCCCCTCCCTCCGTTCCCCTCGTTCCCCTCCCTCCGTTCCCCTCGTTCCCCTCCCCTCATTCCCCTCCCCTCATTCCCCTCCCCTCATTCCCCTCCCCTCATTCCCCTCCCCTCATTCCCCTCCCCTCATTCCCCCTCCCCTCATTCCCCTCCCCTCATTCCCCTCCCCTCATTCCCCTCCCCTCATTCCCCTCCCCTCATTCCCCTCCCCTCATTCCCCTCCCCTCATTCCCCTCCCCTCATTCCCCTCCCCTCATTCCCCTCCCCTCATTCCCCTCCCCTCATTCCCCTCCCCTCATTCCCCTCCCCTCATTCCCCTCCCCTCATTCCCCTCCCCTCATTTCCCCTCCCCTCATTCCCCTCCCCTCATTCCCCTCCCCTCATTCCCCTCCCCTCATTCCCCTCCCCTCATTTCCCTCTCCTCATTCCCCTCATTCCCCTCCCTCTGCTCCCCTCATTCCCCCTCCCTCCGCTCCCCTCATTCCCCTCCCCTCATTCCCCTCCCCTCATTCCCCTCCCCTCATTTCCCTCCCCTCATTTCCCTCTCCTCATTCCCCTCATTCCCCTCCCTCTGCTCCCCTCATTCCCCTCCCTCCGCTCCCCTCATTCCCCTCCCTCCGCTCCCCTCATTCCCCTCCCTCCGCTCCCCTCATTCCCCTCCCTCCGCTCCCCTCATTCCCCTCCCTCCGCTCCCCTCATTCCCCTCCCTCCGCTCCCCTCATTCCCCTCCCTCCGCTCCCCTCATTCCCCCTCCCTCCGCTCCCCTCATTCCCCACCCCCCGCTCCCCTCATTCCCCACCCCCCGCTCCCCTCATTCCCCACCCCCTGCTCCCCTCATTCCCCACCCCCTGCTCCCCTCATTCCCCACCCCCTGCTCCCCTCATTCCCCTCCCCCTGCTCCCCTCATTCCCCGCCCCCTGCTCCCCTCATTTCCCTCCCCCTGCTCCCCTCATTTCCCTCCCCTGCTCCCCGCATTGCCCCACCGCCCTGGCTCCCCTCATTGCCCCAGCCCCTCATTGCCCCAACCCCGCATTGACCCCGACCCCTCATTGCCCCACCCCTCATTGCCCCACCCCTCATTGCCCCACCCCTCCAGTTCCCCACCCCTCATTTCCCCACCCCTCATTTCCCCACCCCTCATTTCCCCGACCCCTCATTTCCTCCCACCCCTCATTTCCCCACCCCTCATTTCCCCACCCCTCATTTCCCCACCCCTCATTCCCCCACCCCTCATTCCCCCTCCCCTCATTCCCCCTCCCCTCATTCCCCCTCCCCTCATTCCCCCTCCCCTCATTCCCCCTCCCTCCTGCCCTCATTCCCTCCCTCCTCTCCTCCTCTCCCCCTCCTCCCCATCCTTCCTCCCTCCCTCCTTCCCCACTTCCTCCTCCCTCTCTTCTTCCCACTTCCCCCTCCCTCCCTTCCCCACTTCCTCCTTCTTCCCTCCCTCCTCACTTCCCCTACCCTCCCTTCTCACTTCCCCTACCCTCCTCCCTCACTTCCCCTACCCTCCCTCTTCAGCTTCCCCCACCCTCCCTCCTCACTCCCCCCACCCTCCCTCCTCACTCCCCCCACCCTCCCTCCTCACTTCCCCCCACCCTCCCTCCTCACTCCCCCCACCCTCCCTCCTCACTTCCCCCTCCCTCCTCACTTCCCCCTCCCTCCTCACTTCCCCCTCCCTCCTCACTTCCCCCCTCCCTCCTCACTTCCCCCTCCCTCCTCACTTCCCCCTCCCCCCTCCTCACTTCCCCCTCCCCTCCCTTCCCTCCCCTCCCCCTCCTTTCCCTCCCTTCCCTCCCCTCCCCCTCCTTTCCCTCCTGTCCCCCTCCTTTCCCCTCCCCTCCTTTCCCCTCCCCTCCTTTCCCCTCCCCTCCTTTCCCCTCCCCTCCTTTCCCCTCCCCTCCTTTCCCCTCCCCTCCTTTTCCCTCCCCTCCTTTCCCATCCCCTCCTTTCCCCTCCCCTCCTTTCCCCTCCCTCCTTTCCCCTCCCCTCCTTTCCCCTCCCCTCCTTTCCCCTCCCCTCCTTTCCCCTCCCCTCCTTTCCCCTCCCCTCCTTTCCCCTCCCCTCCTTTCCCCTCCCCTCCTTTCCCCTCCCCTCCTTTCCCCTCCCCTCCTTTCCCCTCCTCCCTTCTTCCCTTCCCCCCTCACCTCAGACCTAAGAAGGAACCAGAAAGAAGGAAACGAAGAAAGAAGATACGGACACAAAGAAAGAGACAAGGACAAACGAAAGAAGAAGAAAGAAAAACCCTCCCTCCCTCCCCTTCCCCCCTCCCCTCCCTCTCCTCCTCCTTCCCTCCCCTCCTCTCTCCCTCACCCTCCCCTCCTCGTCTCCCTCACCGTCTCCCCTCCCCTCCTCTTCTCCCTCCCTCCGTCCCCTCCCCTCCTCTCTCCTCTCCCTCTCCCTCCCCTTCCTCCCCCCCTTCTCCCTCCCCTTCTCCCTCCCCTCTTCCCTCCCCCTTCTCCCTCCCCCTTCTCCCCTCACCCTTCAATCCCCTCCCCTCATTCCCCCTACCCCTCATTCCCCCTCCCCTCATTCCCCCTCCCCTCATTCCCCCTCCCCTCATTCCCCCTCGACTCATTCCCCCCTCCCCTCATTTCCCCTATCCCCTCCCTCAATCCCCCTCCCCTCAATCCCCCTACCCCTCAATCCCCCTCCCCTCAATCCCCTCCCCTCAATCCCCTCCCCTCATCCCTCCCTCTGCCCTCATTCCCTCCTCCCTCTCCCTCCTCTCCCCCTCCTCCCCATCCTTCCTCCCTCCCTCCTTCCCCACTTCCCTCTCTCTTCCCACTTCCCCCTCCCTCCCTTCCCCACTTCCTCCTTCCTCCCCTCCCTCCTCACTTCCCCTACCCTCCCTTCTCACTTCCCCTACCCTCCCTCCCTCACTTCCCCTACCCTCCCTCTTCACTCCCCCACCCTCCCTCACTCCCCCACCCTCCCTCCTCACTCCCCCCACCCTCCCTCCTCACTCCCCCCACCCTCCCTCCTCACTCCCCCCACCCTCCCTCCTCACTTCCCCCCCTCCCTCCTCACTCTCACTTCCCCTCCCCCACTCCTCACTTCCCCCTCCCCTCCCTTCCCTCCCCTCCCCCTCCTTTCCCCTCCCCTCCTTTCCCCTCCCCTCCTTTCCCCTCCCCTCCTTTCCCCTCCCCTCCTTTCCCCTCCCCTCCTTTCCCCTCCCCTCCTTTCCCCTCCCCTCCTTTCCCCTCCCCTCCTTTCCCCTCCCTTCCCTCCCCTCCCTTCCCCTCCCCTCCTTTCCCCTCCCCTCCTTTCCCCTCCCCTCCTTTCCCCTCCCCTCCTTTCCCCTCCCCTCCTTTCCCCTCCCCTCCTTTCCCCTCCCGTCCCCTCCTCCCCCCTCCCGTCCCCTCCTCCCTTCCTTTCCCTTCCCCCCTCACCTCCTCCCTCCAATCCCCTTCCCTCCCTTCCCCCTCCCCTCCTTCCTCCAATCCCCTTCCCTCCCTCCCCTCCTCCCTCCCCTCCCCTCCACCCTCCCCTCCTCTCCCCTCCCCCTCCACCCTCTCCCTCCCCTCCCCTCCTCGTTTTCCCTCACTCCCTTCCCCTCCTCGTCTTCCCTCACTCCCCTCCCCTCCTCGTTCTCCCTCCTCTCCTCCCTCCCCTCCTCCCTCCCCTCCTCCCTCCCCTCCTCCCTCCCCTCCTCCCTCCCCTCCTCCCTCCCCTCCTTCCTCCCCTCCTCCCTCCCCTCCTCCCTCCCCTCCTCCCCCCCTCCTCCCCCCCCCCTCCTCCCCCCCTCCTCCCCCCCCTCCTCCCCCCCCTTCTCCCCCCCCCTTCTCCCTCCCCTTCTCCCTCCCCTTCTCCCTCCCCTTCTCCCTCCCCTTCTCCCTCCCCTTCTCCCTCCCCTTCTCCCTCCCCTTCTCCCTCCCCTTCTCCCTCCCCTTCTCCCTCCCCTTCTCCCTCCCCTTCTCCCTCCCCTTCTCCCTCCCCTTCTCCCTCCCCTTCTCCCTCCCCACACTTCCCCACACCTCCCCTCCCCTACTCTCCCCTCCCCCTCCTCGCCCCTCCCCCTCCCCCTCCCACTCTCCCCTCCCCTCACCCTCCCACCCACCTCCCCTCACACCTCCCCTCCTCCCTCTCCCTACCTCCCCTCCCTTCTTCCCCAACTCCCTCCCTCCCTCCCCTCTCCCTCTTCCTCTCCTCTCTCCCCCTCCTCCCTCTCCTCTCTCCCCCTCCTTCCTCTTCCTCCCTCCCCTTCCTCCCTCCCCTCCCTTCCCTCCCTCCCTCTCCCTCCCCTCCCTCTCCCTTGTCCCCCTCCCTCCTCCACTCTGCAAATTCCCTCCATTCTTCCCCCCTCCTCCCCTATCCCCTCCCCATCCCTTCTCCCCCCCCTCCCCCTCCCTCCCCTCTTTGCACCATGAAGGGAGATTGTGTGTATTTTTAGAGATTTCTAATTGTGCCCTGTAGCAGGGAAGGTTTACAAGTGGGGGTGAACTGCTCCTGGTCTCCTTCTCCTA
>NC_090416.1:15825709-15833209 GCF_036365525.1 Heterodontus francisci
ACAGTGACAGACCTGTCCCCACCAGTACTGTACCCATGTGTTATACAGTGACAGACCTGTCCCCACCAGTACTGTACCCATGTGTTATACAGTGACAGACCTGTCCCCACCAGTACTGTACCCATGTGTTATACAGTGACAGACCTGTCCCCACCAGTACTGTACCCATGTGTTATACAGTGACAGACCTGTCCCCACCAGTACTGTACCCATGTGTTATACAGTGACAGACCTGTCCCCACCAGTACTGTACCCATGTGTTATACAGTGACAGACCTGTCCCCACCAGTACTGTACCCCAGTGTTATACAGTGACAGACCTGTCCCCACCAGTACTGTACCCATGTGTTATACAGTGACAGACCTGTCCCCACCAGTACTGTACCCATGTGTCATACAGTGACAGACATGTCCCCACCAGTCCTGTACCCCAGTGTTATACAGTGACAGACCTGTCCCCACCAGTACTGTACCCATGTGTTATACAGTGACAGACCTGTCCCCACCAGTACTGTACCCATGTGTTATACAGTGACAGACCTGTCCCCACCAGTACTGTACCCATGTGTTATACAGTGACAGACCTGTCCCCACCAGTACTGTACCCCAGTGTTATACAGTGACAGACATGTCCCCACCAGTACTGTACCCCAGTGTTATACAGTGACAGACCTGTCCCCACCAGTACTGTACCCATGTGTTATACAGTGACAGACCTGTCCCCACCAGTACTGTACCCATGTGTTATACAGTGACAGACCTGTCCCCACCAGTACTGTACCCATGTGTTATACAGTGACAGACCTGTCCCCACCAGTACTGTACCCCAGTGTTATACAGTGACAGACCTGTCCCCACCAGTACTGTATCCCAGTGTTATGCAGTGACAGACCTGTCCCCACCAGTACTGTACCCATGTGTTATACAGTGACAGACCTGTCCCCACCAGTACTGTACCCCAGTGTTATACAGTGACAGACATGTCCCCACCAGTACTGTACCCCAGTGTTATACAGTGACAGACCTGTCCCCACCAGTACTGTACCCATGTGTTACACAGTGACAGACCTGTCCCCACCAGTGTTGTATCCCAGTGTTATGCAGTGACAGACCTGTCCCCACCAGTACTGTACCCATGTGTTATACAGTGACAGACCTGTCCCCACCAGTATTGTACACCAGTGTTATGCAGTGACCTGTCCCCACCAGTACTGTACCCATGTGTTATACAGTGACAGACCTGTCCCCACCAGTATTGTATCCCAGTGTTATGCAGTGACAGACCTGCCCCACCAGTACTGTACACCAGTGTTATGCAGTGACAGACCTGCCCCACCAGTACTGTACACCAGTGTTATACAGTGACAGACCGGTCCCCACCAGTATTGTATCCCAGTGTTATGCAGTGACAGACCTGTCCCCACCAGTACAGTACACCAGTGTTATACAGTGACAGACCTGTCCCCACCAGTACTGTACCCATGTGTTACACAGTGACAGACCTGTCCCCACCAGTACTGTACCCATGTGTTATACAGTGACAGACCTGTCCCCACCAGTATTGTATCCCAGTGTTATGCAGTGACAGACCTGCCCCACCAGTACTGTACACCAGTGTTATGCAGTGACAGACCTGCCCCACCAGTACTGTACACCAGTGTTATGCAGTGACAGACCTGCCCCACCAGTACTGTACACCAGTGTTATACAGTGACAGACCGGTCCCCACCAGTATTGTATCCCAGTGTTATACACTGACAGACCTGTCCCCACCTGTACTGTACCCATGTGTTATATAGTGACAGACCTGTCCCCACCAGTACAGTACACCAGTGTCATACAGTGACAGACCTGTCCCCACCACTACAGTACACCAGTGTTGTACAGTGACAGACCTGTCTCCACCAGTACTGTACCCATGTGTTATACAGTGACAGACCTGTCCCCACCAGTACTGTACCCCAGTGTTCTACAGTGACAGACCTGCTCCCACCAAAACTGTATCCGTGTTATACAGTGACAGACCTGTCCCCACCAGTACTGTACCCCAGGGTTATACAGTGACAGACCTATCCTGACCAGTACTGTACTCGAGTGTTATACAGTGACAGACCTGTCCCCAGCAGTACTGTACACCATTGTTATACAGTGACAGAACTGTCCCCAACAGTACTGTACCTCAGTGTTATACATTGGTAGACCTATCCCCACCAATATCGTACCCCAGTGTTAAACAGTGACAGACCTGTCCCCAACAGTACTGTACCCCAGTGTTATACAGTGACAGACCGGTCCCCACCAATATCGTACCCCTGTGTTATACACTGACAGACCTGTCCCCACCAGTACTGTCCCCTAGTGTGATACAGTGACAGACCTGTCCCCACAAGTACTGTACCCCAGTGTTATACAGTGACAGACCTGTCCCCACCAGTACTGTACCCCAGTGTTATACAGTGACAGACCTGTCCCCACCAGTACCATACCCCAGTGTTATACAGTGACAGACCTGTCCCCACCAGTACTGTACCCTACTGTTATATAATGAGAGACCTGTCCTCACCAGTACTGTACCCCAGTGTTATACATTGGCAGACCTGTCCCCACCAGTACTGTACCCGAGTGTTATACAGTGACAGACCAATCCCGACCAGTACTGTACACCAGTGTTATACAGTGACAGACCTGTCCCCACCAGTACCATACCCCAGTGTTATACAGTGACAGACCTGTCCCCACCAGTACTGTACCCTACTGTTAGTTAATGAGAGACCTGTCCTCACCAGTACCATACCCCAGTGTTATACAGTGACAGACCTGTCCCCACCAGTACTGTACACCAGTGTTATATAATGACAGACCAGTCCTCACCAGTACTGTACACCAGTGTTAGTGACAGACCTGTCCCCACCAGTACTGTACCCCAGTGTTATATAATGACAGACCAGTCCTCACCAGTACTGTACACCAGTGTTATAGTGACAGAGCTGTCCCCACCAGTACTGTACACCAGTGTTATATAATGACAGACCAGTCCTCACCAGTACTGTACACCAGTGTTATAGTGACAGACCTGTCCCCACCAGTACTGTACCCCAGTGTTATATAATGACAGACCAGTCCTCACCAGTACTGTACACCAGTGTTATAGTGACAGACCTGTCCCCACCAGTACTGTACCCCACTGTTATATAATGACAGACCAGTCCTCACCAGTACTGTACACCAGTGTTATAGTGACAGACCTGTCCCCACCAGTACTGTACACCAGTGTTATATAATGACAGACCAGTCCTCACCAGTACTGTACACCAGTGTTATAGTGACAGACCTGTCCCCACCAGTACTGTCCACCAGTGTTATATAATGACAGACCAGTCCTCACCAGTACTGTACACCAGTGTTATAGTGACAGACCTATCCTCACCAGTACTGTACCCCAGTGTTATACACTGACAGACCTGTCCTCACCAGTACTGTACCCCATTGTTATACAGTGACAGATCTGTCTCTGCCAGTACTGTACCCCAGTGTTATACAGTGACAGACCTGTCCCCACCAGTACTGTACCCCACTGTTATATAATGACAGACCTGTCCTCACCAGTACTGTACCCCAGTGTTATACAGTGACAGACCTGTCCCCACCGGTACTGTACACCTGTGTTATAGTGACAGACCTGTCCCCACCAGTACTGTCCCCCACTGTTATATAATGACAGACCAGTCCTCACCAGTACTGTACCCCAGTGTTATATAATGACAGACCTGTCCCCACCAGTACTGTACCCCATTGTTATACACTGACAGACCTGTCCCCACCAGTACTGTACCCCATTGTTATATAATGACAGACCTGTCCCCACCAGTACTGTACCCCATTGTTATACACTGACAGACCTGTCCCCACCAGTACTGTACCCCATTGTTATATAATGACAGACCTGTCCCCACCAGTACTGTACCCCATTGTTATACACTGACAGACCTGTCCCCACCAGTACTGTACCCCATTGTTATATAATGACAGACCTGTCCCCACCAGTACTGTACCCCACTGTTATATAATGACAGACCTGTCCCCACCAGTACTGTACCCCAGTGTTATACACTGACAGACCTGTCCCCACCAGTACTGTACCCCATTGTTATACACTGACAGACCTGTCCCCACCAGTACTGTACCACAGTGTTATACACTGACAGACCTGTCCCCACCAGTACTGTACCCCATTGTTATACAGTGACAGATCTGTCTCTGCCAGTACTGTACCCCAGTGTTATATAATGGCAGACCTGTCCCCATTGGTATTGTACCCCAATGTTGTCCAGCTGAAGTTTGGAGGGTGCAGTGGATCATTGTGCTGCAGACTGGTTGCACTATTGATGTCATACATTGTGAATATTTCTGAAGTACAACACTGAGTTGATCACCTGTCAAACAGGTTGTGCAGTTAAATTCAGCGTGACGAGCATTTAGTGATCTCAGCGAGACATGCCGTGCAGTTTCCTCCGAGTTACGAGCATTCTGACGCACGAATGACATCTTGTATGTTGATGGCCCATTGCTGCCTTGCACTATGGTTAAGGGATTGCCAACCTTCCAGGATTGCCCTGAAGCCTCTGAGATTTAAAGATTTATTTCCTGGACCCTCCAGCAGGCAACCCTGGAGAAAGAATCAGAGGATGGGAGCAAGGGAGTGTATGAAAACAAAATTCTGTGTTTGCAGTTTTTCAACACATTTATTTATTATTCATAAAATTATTAGAGGTGGGATACGAACATATGAATTAGAGGCAGGAGTCCGGCCACTCAGCCCCTCGAGCCTGCTCTGCCATTCAATAAGTTCATGCTGATCTGATTGTAACCTTAACTCCACATTCCCACCTAACCCCGATAACCTTTCACCCCCTTGCTTATCAAGAATCTATCTACCACTGCCTTAAAAATATTCAAAGACTCTGCTTCCACCACCTTTTGAGGAAGAGAATTCCAAAGACTCACCACCCTCTGAGAGAAAAAATTTCTCCTCATCTCTGTCTTAAATGGGCGAACCCTTATTTTTAAACAGTGACCCCTAGTTCGAGATTCTCCCACAAGGGTAAACATCCTTTCCACATCCACCCTGTCAAGACCCCTCAGAATTTTATATGTTGCAATCAAATTGCCTCTAGCTCTTCTAAACTCCAGCGGACACAAGCCTAGCCTGTCCAACCTTTCCTCAAAGGGACAACCCGGCAGTTCCAAGTATTAGTCTAGTAAACCTTCTCTGAACTGCTTCCAACACATTTACATCCTTCCTTAAATAAGGAGACCAGTACTCTACACAGTACTCCAGATGTGGTCTCACCAATACCCTGTATAACTGAAGCATAACCTCCCTACTTTTATATTCAATTCCCGTCGTAATAATCAATAAAATTCCATTAGCTTTCCTAATTACTTGCTGTACCTGTATATGACCATTTTGCGATTCCTGCACTCAGACACCCAGAACCCTCTGCATCTCAGAACTCTGCAATCTCTCACCATTTAGATAATACGCTTCTTTTCATTCATCCTGCCAAAATGGACAATTTCACATTTTCCCACATTGCACTCCATTTGCCAGATCTTTGCCCATTCACACAACCTGTCGATATCCCTTTTGTAAGGCTGTTTGACCTGGTGAGGAGGTTGGAGGCAGGAAGTCATGTTTTGAAACCTCCAGGTTGAACATCCGATCACAGTCGGATTCCCAACCTGCATGTGAATGGGGACGCTGCTTAGATAGTGTGTCCCAGTTCTGGGCACCGAACTTTAGGAAGGATGTCAAGGTCTTGGAGAGGGTGCGGAGGGAGATTTACCAGAATGTTTCCAGGGATGAGGGACTTCAGTTAATGTGGAGAGACTGGGAGAAGCTGGGATTGTTCTCCTTCGAGCAGAGAAGGCTAAGGGGAGATTTAATCGAGGTGTTCAAAATCAGGAAGGGTTTTGATGGAGTAAATAAGGAGAAACTGTTTCCACTGGCAGGAGGGTCGGTAACCAGAGGGACACAGATTGAAGATAATTGGTAAAAGAATCAGAGGGTGAGATGTGGAGATTTTTATTTTACACAGCGAGTTGTTGTGATCTGGAACACGCTGCCTGAAAGCAGATTCAATTGTAACTTTCAAAAGGGAATTGGATAAATAACTAAGTTCTACTTGATGTGTATGTACCTTCAGCTGCCTGGGGGCCCTAAGCTCTGAATTCCCTCCCTAAACCTCTACGCCTCTCTCTCTCTCTTTCTCCTCCTTTAAGACGCTTCTTAAAACTGACCTCTTTGACCGAGCTTTTGGTTGCCTGTCCCCTAATATCTCCTTGGGGGGTCAGATTTTGTTTGATGATCGCTCCTGTGAAGCACCTTGGGATGTTTTACTAGGTTAAAGACACCATATAAATGCATGTTACTATTGAAAAGGCTTCCACCATCCTTTGAAGCAGTGTATGAAGATTGAGACTTGGGTGAGGTATTGGAGGGGTGACTGGCGCCCATGGAACATTGCAACAGGTGGAGGCCATTCAGCCCCTCAAGCCTGTTCCACCATTCAGTTAGATCACGGCTGATCTGCACCTTAACTCCATCTTCCCGTCTTGATTCTGTAACCCTTGATCCCCTTTCCCAACTAAAATCTATCAAGCTCAGTTTTGAAGTTTTCAGTTGAGCCCCGCAGCCTCGACAGCCTACGGGGGGAAGAGAGTTCCAGATTCCCACTCCCCTTTGTGTGAAGAAGTGCTTCCTTGTTTTGAACTCCCCCCCCCCCCCCCCCCCCCACCCCCCACACCAGAGGAAATAGTTTCTCTCTATCAACCCTATCGAATCCTTTAATCATCTTAAACCCCTCGATTAGATCACCCTTCACCTTCTATACTCGAGGGAATACAAGCCTAGTCTGTGCAACCTGTCCTCTTAATTTAATCCTTAATCCTTGTAGCCCTCCAGGACCATTCTGGTGAATTTGCACTGCACCCCCTCCAAGGTCCATATATCTTTCCGGAGGTGCGGGGCCCAGAACTGAACCCAGTTGCCGAAATGGTTAAGGTTGAACCCCAGTGAGGGTCAGCACCTTCCGAAGGAGAGGGAGACACAGGAATGAGTTGCAGATGCTACTCAGTGTGTAAACAAGAGCAGTAAATTGTTTGTTACTGACATCAAAGTTTGGCATTGGCCCAGCAGAAATGCCTGGAGGGCTTGCTAGCATTTTCTTGGAGCAGTCTTGGTTGAGACAGAAGGCGCAGCAAGTGCTGCTTTATTGATGGTGTATGGAGGTCCCACTGTGTCGACCTGAGCTCTGTGAGGAGCATCTCTCCCCTCTGAGATGGTCATCTGTGGTTCCGACCCCTATTCCAGAGATGTAATCCAGGCTGTGTTCCCAGCGCCAGTACTGGGGGAGTGCCGCACTGTCGGATGGTCAGTACTGAGGGAGTGCCGCACTGTCGGAGGTCAATACTGAGGGAGTGCCGCACTGTCGGAGGGTC